>NW_023329971.1:0-47697 GCF_011100685.1 Canis lupus familiaris | reverse complement strand
GTGGCTTTCTAACAGGCTTCTCCCTGGATTCAAGTCCAGTTCCTGTATACCGAACAAATCAGACAGCAGCAAAGTCCTTGACCTCGATGTTCCCAGTGTAGACAGAATTTGGCGTGCTGGCCTGAAAAATGCTGTGTGGACAGCCCTGTATCCATGGTGGGATCTGACCACAAATACAGCTCCCCAGAGAGGCTGCAGGCAGTACTGTGCCCCCCTAGAGGGTAGCTCTAGCTTAGCTCTTTCCTGTAGCTTGACCACATGCAGAGGCCACACTTGTATCTACAGGTAGGAATGTGCTGCCGTGGCCACCTCCGCACCTTAGGTTGTGTGTTTTGTTGGGACCTCTGTGACTGGGTGTAACCTCAGAGTACGCCCTACGGTCACTGACAGTATAAAGCCAAATAACACAGGATATTTCAGGTTTCTGTCTAACTACACACAACTATCTGTTAAAAGTCCTCAAGCCATTTCTTCAGAGACCATATGACTCAGATATGTGTCCCCCGAATGTGTGTTTGGGTTTTTGGTGAAGAAGGTGATGTGACAATTCAATGGGAGAATCAGTAGAAAACCTTGGCTTGTGGCTGCCCTGATCAATCAAGGCTTTTGCAAAAGCCTCTTCTGTGAGCAAATACCATACTCCTAAATCCACCACTGCCTTTAAGACACTAACATGGTTTCCTTTGCTCTGAATGAGGCCTCATGTGATGGACTCTTGCCTGCCTCTCTACCATCACACCCGCCTTCTTTCCTCCACACTGCCCTTGTGGCATGGACTGCTGAGTGTCCACCCACATCCCTCCTCCACTCTTTGATGCTAATTTTAGCACAGCAAATGGCTTCCAGCCACAGGATACATCTCTCAGCCTCCCCTGAATCTTGCTATGACCCTGTGAATGAGAAGTGAGAAGTGATGCACGCTACTTGTGTTTCTCGCCCTACATCAAGGCTCACATGTGTATCCCAGGTCACATCCCTCTCCCTACTCCTGAAGGCTAAAGAATACCACTGGGTGGCTTTGGACTCTAGCCAACCCACTGACAGTGGTAGAGCCACGTTACTGCCCCTGGACCACTTGCTCAGTGTCACATGAGAGGAAACAAACTTCTAGGTTGTTTAAACCACTAAGTTTGGGAGTCTATGTGAAAATAGTTTATCCTGGACTCAACATACTCAGGGGCGCCTGGGTGGCTCAGTAGGTTAAGCATCTGTCTTCAGCTCAGGTCATGATCCCAGGGTCTAGGGTTCGAGCCCCATGTCTGGCTTCCTGCTCAGGGGAACTGCTTCTCCCTCTCCACCCTGCTCTCTTACTATCTCTCTCTCTCAAAAAAAATAAAATACTTTTTAAAAAGTTAACCTACTCATAGGAGTTGATTTGGCAAGCATTTGGTACCTTTGTATGAAAAGACAGACACATGGTCTTGGATGGGAGACAGCTACTTGCCACGATGTACAAATGGAGAGCAGAGCAGGGGCTGACTGCTACTCATCTCTTCTGTTGGTGCCTCTGGGCTCCACACAAACCCAAATCTCTAGTAGGTGGCCCCACCATTCTTCCTGTGTCTGGAATGTTCTCCAAATGCCCATACCACACTTTGCACTGCTCACATCCATCCTTTGGGCTTTGGATTCACTCTTGCTCCTCCGGGGAGTCTGTATTTACTGCCTGCCTACATATGTGCTCTCCTAGCACTGCCTCCTCTTCTCTGTTGTATGGACATCACTGTTTGTCTCGGGAGACTATAAGATTCCTGAAGGCAGAAGCCAGGCCTGTGTCATGCACTTCTGCATTGCCAGGCACAGTTCATGCCATGGTGCAGAACGTAGTGAATATCTGCTGAATGAAGCAATGAACTTCTCCCCATTTTTAGTACTGCCACATAACCACAATTAGGATCGAAATACTAATATTTCGAAATGCTCTGCAAATGTGAAGGCAAACAAAAGCAGCATTTGAGGAGGGTACATATTTATGATCTTTTTCTTCTGCATAGCCACAGAAGCCCAGTGCTTAAATTGTTTATTTTTGTTTTTAAACAATACAGAAAGGGGTTGGGATCCTATAATGCATTTGACTTTTCAACTCTATATTTTCCCTCTGCTAGAGAAGTTTAATTTTTCTCTGTGATTTTTTTTTTTTTTTTTTTTTTTTTTTTAGTTTGTACCCTGGAAAAGTAAGGTGATAAATACAGGCAATCATTGCAAAGTATGACTATTGCCGGGCGCTAATGTTTTCAAATTGCTGATGATTTTTAGGGACACCACAAACTGGCCGCACTGTCAGTAGCATTTGGCAGTCATAACTGGCAGCAGGAAATCAGACTGTAAATTTAGAAAGCATTGTACCATATTTGGGAATGCACCTCAAAGTCACCTCCAAATATGTCATGGTCATGTAGCTGGGGTTCAGAGTGAAGTTAACTATCCCTTATTATGTATTTTTGTGGTATGTGAAAAACTTCAAAAAGCATGGCTGGGAAAAAGAGAAAGCCAGTTTGTTGCATCAAGGTAAAAATTTCAAAGCTTTTAACTTTAAAAATTACCACTACCAAGTTAGGAAAGCCATTTAGCACTGATACTTTCTTCATAAACACTTGACTTTACTGAAATAATTTTAAAATTATTTCTGCTACTTATAATTTTAATGCTCATTAAGATCATTTTCATAGTAATGGCTTATGTCAGAGTAAGCTGATAGGCTGAAAAGAGATACTTAGTTTTTTTTTTAATTTTTTTTTATTTATTCATGATAGTCACACAGAGAGAGAAAGAGAGAGAGGCAGAGACACAGGCAGAGGGAGAAGCAGGCTCCATGTACCGGGAGCCCGACGTGGGATTCGATCCCGGGTCTCCAGGATCGCACCCTGGGCCAAAGGCAGGCGCCAAACCACTGCGCCACCCAGGGATCCCCTTAGTTTTAATACATGAGAACTTTAACATACCATAGGATCATGGAGAGGATAAGATTCTAATTGTGAATGTCTCCTCTTGAAATGCAACATTAAGTAAATCCTTTTACTCTGTGTTAAGGCATAACACTTGAGGAGAAAAAATAGCTTTGCCAATTACGTGTATTATGGTAATTCATCCAATGTGCTTAGGGCTCCTCTAGTGCCCCAAAGGAGGAAACCAGTTGTCATGTAAGTTTCTAGGACATTTGTGACAAAGTTCTGCACCAAAGCAATTCAAAATAAGTAAGCTTTGCTATGGTCAGGAAACCTGACAGGGACACAAGGACAAGAGAACAGATAGAGGGGGCAGCCATTCCTGGGCAGCCTTCTTGAAGGGTCAGTCCTAGGAATAATCTCACTGAACAGTTTAGAAAAAAACATACACAATGAAATCCAGTCTGTGAACACAAGTAAGCTATGAGGAATATTAAGCAGAGAGATCCAGTGTCATTGTGCCCAGACAAAAGAGTAGCTGGTTAAGTTTTATTTTGGACCAGAAAAAAAAATTCAAGCACTTTTGAAAAGGAATATGTTGAAATGAAAAAAAAAAAAAGGATCAGAAGGGCATTTTTAAAATCTCAGTTTTGTTTGTTGCTGGAGCTGAAATAGCAGAGCATCTTTTTTTTCCCATTTAAGTCCAATTTAGTTAACATACAGCATATAACTAGTTTCAGAGGTAGAATTTAGTGATTCACCATTGCATGTAACACCCAGTGCTCATTACATCAAATGCCCTCCTTAATGCCCATCACCTAGTTACCTCATACCTCCACTCAATATGCAGAGCATCTTAACCTCAAAGTAATGTTGATTGTGTTAGCCCCTGAAGACACAGAGATGAAAGTAAGGGGTTCAGCCTTCAGGAGAAGCTGTGAGTGTGTTTGACTGCAAACCAGTATGGTGTAGGAGTAATGGTCCACCACTGGTGGAGGTGGGCATCTAAAAGGTCAACCACAGCTAGATCCTGGCCCCACAGATTACACATAGCAAACAAGGGAGCCACATGCTCCTATAAGACCCACAGGAGAGTTTTCAGGAACAGAGAGGCCCCATTGAATGAAAGAATTGCTGATGGAGGCAGTTGACTATGACTACAGATTTCAAGATCAGGTGCAGGCATGATGGCCCATGGACCAGGGAAAACTAGACACACCTCAGGAAATGCTAGCCCCGGGAGTCCAGGTCCAGAAATCAGGCCAGACCACCTCCCTCTCCATGGGTACTTACACCAAGGGATGCAGTGTGTATATATGGGTAAGAGCATGGGATCTGGAGCCTGTGTTCAAATCCTGGCTTTCCCAAACATTGCAACTTTGGGCAAGTGACTTAATCTCTCTATGCTTTAGTTTCCTCATCTGTAACACTAGACTATTAATGATAGTATTTAACTTTGGGTTTGTTGAGAGCATTAAATGAATTGACATATATAAGGCCCTTTGAATAGTACCTGATACCTGGCAGGCATTAATTGTTTGTTGAAATCTTAGCTATTGCTATTATTAGTTCCATCCTTCCCAAGGGATACCTATCCTCCCTGCCTCTCCTGGATCTTTAATGGTGGAATGAGTGGAGGAATGTCATTTCTGGTAAAGACTGGGTGATGATGATCTGAGAAAGCTTGCCTGAGCTTTCACTTATATCTGGCCTGGGCTTTGCTTTGTAAAGGGAGAGATCTTCCCCCACCCCCATTCCCTGAGTCACTGGGCACAACAACCAGAAAGCTGGGAAGTCATTTATTCTCTGTCTCCTGGGTTCCCCTCCACAAGGCAGAGAGAGGGCTATTACCCTGGGCCACTGGCTGCCATATGCCTTGCTTCTCACCCTGTACACTTCTTGAGAGCTAGACTGTGCCTTTCCTATAGTGCCTTTCACATCACATCCCATCACAGGTGATCAGCAACATTTTCTTGATTGACACAGGAAACAAAGAACTGCCCCACCTGCTTATCATACCCAAAAAGATGTAATAGAGAAAAAATTTACTTAAAAGTAAAATCTTCGGATCCCTGGGTGGCGCAGCGGTTTGGCGCCTACCTTTGGCCCAGGGCGCGATCCTGGAGACCCGGGATCGAATCCCACATCGGGCTCCCGGTGCATGGAGCCTGCTTCTCCCTCTGCCTGTGTCTCTGCCTCTCTCTCTCTCTGTAACTATCATAAATAAATAAAAAAAATTAAAAAAAAAACGTAAAATCTTCCCAGAAATGTAAGATATGTATTGAAGAAGCTAGATTAACATAAAATTAGTATTGATACAAATAAGCTACTTTAGTAACCCAGATCCAAGTAGATTTTAAAGTAAGATTGAAGGAATGACTTTATGAAAATGTCTGGTCAGAATCTCTGGACTGGTCCTGGAATCAGCTTAGGGATGTGACCCATTCCAGTTCTCTCAGGATACAGAGACAGGGTGAATAAATAAAAAAAATCTTTTAAAAAATGTAACACTTTGGTATATAATTGAAATTCTGTAGACTAAGTATTTGGCTTAAAAAATATCTTCTCTAAAATTTGTAAACAAAAATTTTCAAATCTGGGAACAGTAAACAAGGCTATCACTCGTGTAAAACTCAATAGCAATGTGTTTGAACTGTGTTCTACCAAATGTCTAGCTAAGACTATCGGAATAGAGGGACTGAGTTTCTGGGATTGTGGTGCAAGTAGTGGTTTGGGATAGTTGTTGAAAGGGTACAAGTGTAGATTGGGCAGATCTGTGTGGAATGAACAAATGATGAACAAGCTTACATCACCAGTTGAGGAGTGAGAAGCAAGGAGAGGTGTTTTGCAGTGAGAAAGAAATTCTAGAAAATGAGCATGGAGACCAAAGTTTGGCCCTCTTTCTATGGTGAAGATGAGTGTTTTTTTTTGCATATCATAGAATCAAAGAAGGTACCAGAGAGTCACTATGAAAAACAAGAAGAAATAGGCAGAGTTCTAGGAACCCAAGCCCTACTTTTTCTTCAGATGTTCCATTTTGTCTTACATATGATATTTATGTATATATGAATTTCATGGGATAGTTAAGATTCAGTTTGAGGGCAGGAGAGGAAAAGATTTCCACTGCTTAAAAATTTTTTTTTTAAAATCACTGGCCTAAATACCATGCTTAGGGCCAGCCCTGAAGTTCTAAACAGCTAACCTAGCAAAAACCATGCAAGGTGGGCTCTGAAATGAACACAGTCTTTGTGTTCATTAATTAATAAAATTAATTCAGTTTCTTTCACTGAAATTTTAAATTCTTACACAGATGACACTAAGAAGTATCCTTTTAAATAATTTTAGCAAGAAAAGAGAAGACTAAAATTAATATTTAGGCATATATTAAAAACTTCAAGGATTATCAGGAGTTTTTGTCAGGAGTTGTTGGAAACATTACTTTGCAAAATTAATGGTCATATTTTTGGTTGCCATTTTTACAAATCTTAAACATTCGGTGGTTTTAAAAGAGAAATTAAGTAAGCACAATCACATTTGACTTACTCCTTCCCACAAATTGTATCACAAAAGGAAAACATTTCCCAAATGGGTAGCAAGTGATGAGACAGACTTCTAAGGCACACTTGATACCAGTAGGGTGCCAAGGAAAGGAAGGACCAGAAGAGGCCTTGAGAATGAGGTTAAGTCAACTGGAGTTTAAGAAAAGCAACCATTGGGCAAAAAGAATCTTTCATTTAAGGTTATTTCCCAAGAAATTAGTCATTTATTTTCATCCTTATGAGCTTAGTTCCAATTTAGTAGGAGCAGGGAAAGCTATTTCTTTGACATGAAGAAGAAAAAAATGTGGCTCTTCTCTCCAGCCTTGTGCTTTATTTTTTTTTTCCATATTAAGCTGCTCTTAAAGCTGAAAAGAATCAAAATGAAATTGGGAAAGTGGTTTCACTAAAGGATTTTTTTTTTCCTTTCAATTCTTCCAGCTTCAACTTTTCTGGATATCTTTCCATTTTTGCTCCCATGCAGGACGAATTCTATATCTAGTAAGGTATTTTAAATATTAACATGTCTTTGGTTTTGAATTCCTTCTATAATGTGCCAGTTTTGGAGATAAATATAAATTGCAAACAATATAACATTAATATTCAGACTGATTCTAGTATTGAGGAGTATTGTGGGAAATCATTATCCCTTTTAATATATCCATTTGAGATAATGCTTGGCCTTATTTTATAGTAAACAATTTAAATTTTTCTTAGTTTGGCAAGAATAATTTTATAGTTGACATCAGACTTTATAAATTCTTAGCATTTGCTAGAGCAAAGTAAACCAAACCAAATCTTTCCAATGATAATTTCTTAAGGTAATTAAGCTAAATACCTTCTTATAAATGGCGGCTTATCTTTATTGTTTTAAAATACTTCCATGTGAAATTATCAATTATAGGACCTACGTCTGTATTTAGTAGGGATATTACTCACATGAACTTGCATTCAAGATTAAAAAGAAAATTGAGTTACAGGCAGAAAATAATTTGACTTTCTGTCCTACACCTACAAACTTATCCTTAACTACATTCAGTCTATACACTCTCTTGTCTTTGCGTGTTCCTTCTCCTGGCTATACTCCACTATACTCATGATCTCATTTTATCTCCAAAAGCTGGAGATTTTGACATTGGCTATTCCCTCTAACTTCTGCATATTTAATCTTAATATCTCATTGCCTACTTACTCATTTCATATTGCCACCATCAGTTGATCACATCCACTATGGAATCCACCATATCAGAGGAGTTTCATTCTCTAGAGATCCTCATTTCTCCAGCTGTCCTTGATTCTTCAGCCAATTCCATTGGCTTTTACCTTCAAAAATTCTGAGAGTGCTTATTGGTAATCTCTAGAATTTTCAAGTATCCAAATCCAAGGTATTCTTTTCAGTCCTCAAATTACTTAATCTCCCTAAGTCTCATTATAATATTGATCCCACCATCTTCTTAAAGTGCCACCTTTCCTTAGCTCCTGTGATTCCATAGTCTCCTGGTCCTCCTTTCACCTCTTTGTTGACTCTTCATCTCCTTTGCGGGTCTCACTTCTTTCTGGCTAATCCACTTGTTATGACTTTTTAAATAATATAAGTAATGTATGTTCACTGATAACAATTAGAAACTAAAGATGAAAAAAAAGATAAAAATATTAACTGAAGCCTGCTGAAGAAGACCTCTGTGAATTTTTTTTTGAGGAACTTTGGCTTTGAACATCTTGAAAGATACAGAGATGTGATATATGTGTATATGTGATATCACACACATATTTACATAGCTTTATGAAGCCTATGTATCTTTATGAAGCCTTAACAACAGCTTTGAAAGCCATGGTCCATGAATTATGAGACTGGGTGACATTTCTCCTTAGAGGGTATATAGAGAAAAGAAAAAATGAGAGGGTTGATATGATATCCTGAGTCATACCATGAAGGCAAAGAAAGAGGATTATGCACACACACACACACCACACACACACACACACACACAAGCAGAGTATTAAAGAGAAAAAATCAAAACAAATAGGAAAGTGCTATTTTAGGAAAGTCAAGAAGAGAGATTATTTGAGAACAAGGACATAACCAGTGGGACCAACTGAAAAGTGAAGAAAGACAAGAACAAAAAGCACATACTAGATTCATAGCAAAGCAATTTCTAATAACCTCAGAAAAGAGATGAGGAAATGAAGACAGCTAGTGAGGCCACTCTGGAAAGTTTGGCAGAGAAGAAGAGGGAACAAGAATGGTAGCTGAAAGGGGAGGTAAAGGCAGATTGGGTGGTTTTTTCTTTGTTTATTTTGTGTCCTGAGACAGTAGAAACTTGAGTGTGCTTATGTGCTCATTGGCAAGTGCAGGAAGAGAGGGGAGCCAGTGAAGGTATCGGACTGAGAATGATATGGAGCAAGCTCCTAGAGGAATGGAGAGGTAGGGGAACACAGAGCTTGAGGGCATGGAGATGAGTTTAGCCTGGAGGAGAGACACCTCTTGTGTATGACAGATGGCAAGGGGGGAAAGGATGGGCACAATTGCAGTGGTAATCTATGCACGAGATGACAGGGAGCTGGGCAATTTCCCTTTTTGTGATTTCTATTTTCCCCATCAAGTAGGAGGCAAAGGCACAGGCTGAGAGCAAGGGAACTGAAGTAGTGAGTTGGTAATTTGAGGAGAATAGAGAAAGTTTTAAATAGCTGCTGCAGAGAAAAAAAGCTGATGAGAAAGGATACCTTTGTGGATTGCCAGAATTGAGAGCCAGTTGAGATAAGAGACCATGAACATGTGTGCATTATCCAGAAGCTTAGTTGGGATCTGGGATTTCAATTTGTAATATCAGTATGTTAGGAGAATAGTAGAGAAAAGAGAGCTAAACTTAGTGATGGAAAAGCAGCTGACATGGTGAAGCCCAGAAGGTAGGTAAGAGCAGGAAGACTGTGAATATACAAGTGTCTCCTGTGTTTTCAGTCCCGTTCTGTCTCTACCAGAACCTGGAGCTTCTGCTAGAGGGCAATTAGAGGCAGATATGGAACAGTTACTGGATTAGTAAGGCCCAAGTATGACCATGAGAATAGCTGACTAGTTTTATGGAGTAGGGGTAAAAATCAATGGAACTGAGAAGGTCAAATTCTGAGGCTATGGGTGACATTATTGTTTGGGTCAAAGTGTTTATTTTTTTATTTTGAGATGAGATGTCATCTTAAGTCACAATTTTATTCATGTTACCAAAAAACAAAAAACAAAAACAAAAACAAAACACCAAAACAAACAAAACCCATAGTCAGTAGTTCAGATGTTAGCTAAGGCTGCCATTCCCATGATCATGTAGGAAATATTGGCTCAAGCTTCCCTCTGCTTTCCATGCCCTAGACAATGTCTAATTTAGAGGGAATTCTGTGTATTACCCAGAGTCTGATTATTTCATTCAGGTTATGGATTGTTTCATTCTTATAAGTATTTTGTACCCAGAGCTGACATAGATTTCAAATTTCACCCTTTTATCTTGTTCTCCCCACTAACTTCTACCTTGATGAGAATAATAAACAAAAACATTCTTATAAAGTCATTGTATACAAGCAAAAAAATTTAATTAAAAAAATCAAGATTTGTAGTGATGGAAGGAAATATACATTGTAGCAATGCAACAACTTCAAGACAGGTATTACATTTGGCAGCTGGTAAAAAACCCATGGCCGTTTCTGAACTAGGCTTTCATTCTCCCAGTGGATCACTTTACTGTCTCTTCCCTTCTCTGCCTTTTCTTCTTAAAAAGAAGAACAGATTCTCACAAATTGCTGATCTGAGTGATTCAGTTTTCTCTAGGCTATACCTTTCAAAGTTAGCTCCAGATCTTCTTGCATATCAAAAATTTGGCCTCATCCTTAAATCCAAGAAAGAGATGATAGTGGCTCAGATCACCGCAGCAGAGGTAAAGAGGTCAGATTCTGGGTACATTTTGAGGGTAAAACAGGATCGGTTCATGGCTTGGATAAAGGCAGTGACAGAAAGCAAGAAGTCAGGGATACTCCAAAGTTTTTGGTCCAAGCAGCTAGAGAGATGAGTTGACATGAACTGAGGTGTGGAGGCCATAGGGAAATAGGTTTTGAAAGGGTCAGGGATTGAGCTCTGTTCATCCTCTGTGAAACTCAGTGTATTTCTTTCCAAGTGCAGATGTCAAACAGGCAATTGAATGGTCTGAGCTGGAGACTTATATATACGTATATTTGATAAATAAATAAATAAATAAATAAATAAATAAATAAATAAATAAATAAATAATAAAATATATATATATATATATATATATATATATATATATACAGCCTCTCTCAGAAAAATATTTCTAAATACTCTCTCAAAAACTGTTCTAACAATAGAACACAGGCAACCACATAGACTTTCAGTCTCTTCTCAATGGGAGATAACTCATGTTAAATGCAGGCATTGTATTAAGAGTTGATATCCAGGACATTTTTCCTGGAGTCTGAAGAAAACCTATAGCTTGTTCCAAGCATATTAAACTCTTGAATATACTTTTGCTTCCTTCTGAAATCTAACATTACGTTCAAGTGACTAAAAAAAAGACGGAGAATTGGAGAGGAGAAAATAACAAAATTTTGTAAATTCAAATTCAGTGGAAGAGTGACAACTGCCTGGCAGACCTCAGGAATCAGAATGTAAAGTCAACAGTGGGAGAAACTCAGAAAAAACCTAGCTTACAATGTGGAAGCCTCAAAATATTAAGAACTGGTAGCCCTAAGTGCCTCTGGAATTGGTCTGTAGGGTTCAGGATGGAGGCTATAATAAGGGAAACTGAGTAAAAGCTAGAGCCCCTTCCCTAACTCCACTCAGTAAGTCACTGCCCTTTCCCAACACAGCAGCTGCCCAAATAAAACAGTCTCTGGACTGGAGGACAGCAGCCCCTGTGAAGTAAAGATATTCTACTGAAGATGGAGATTAAGTGACCGTATAAACACTGAAGCTAAATGGATGATCTGCCCTTCTCAGTCCCAAATTCCTACAAGTGAGTCCCTTCCTCTACAGGTTGGAGTTTGAAAAGCTCTTCCTTGGAGAATCTGACTAGCTCAACACAGAAGATTTCAAGATACTGACCTGGGGAAGACCCCAGCCAGCCTTTCCAGGGCCTCTGGTGGCTGTGGGAAACTGTTGTATGTGAATTAGAAAAAGATGTTCCCTCTGAGAAGATGTAGCTTTGTTGGTCTGAGACTTAAAAAGGAGATAACACGTTTGAGGGAAGAAAAAGGCATCCCTTCTTCCTTGACCAGTGAAATAGTGAGAAAATGAGAGCTGCTTTTCAGGCCCCTTTAATCCGGTGTTTTCATCGAGAGCACAATCCTGAGTGGCCTGAGACCACTCAGATTATCCTACAGTAAAACACAGCCAACAAGCCCCATTTATGTGCTCAAATTCTCTATTCACCCAACAAGTAACATCTGAAGAATGTTTTGAATATAGAAGACAAAAACTGAAACAAATGGAAACAAATCAGTGCTTGGAAGAAACATAGTGTAGCAGAGAGAATGAAAAAAGTGAACATCCTCAGAGAGATAGATAGATAGATAGAAAGAAAGAAAGAAAGAAAGAAAGAAAGAAAGAAAGAAAGAAAGAAAGAAAGAAAGAAAAGAAAAAGAAAAGAGAGCATTCAGGGAACATGAATTGGAAGATAAATCTCTCAGAGGTCTCTATCCATTGAGAAGATCCAATAATTATAGGGGCACCTGGGGTCCAGTCAGTTAAGCCTCTGATTCTTGTTTTCAGTTCACATAGTGATTTCATGGGTCTTGGGATCGAGCCCCACATCAGACTCCATGCTCAGCAGGGAGCCTGCTTGTGTATTCTCTCCCTCTGCTCCTCCCCACCATTTGCTCTCACTTTCTTTCTCCCTCTGTCTCTCTAAAAATAAATAAATACATCATTTAAAAAAAAAAAGAAGAAGAAGAAGATCTAACAATTGTAAATATTTATGTCCCCAACTTGGGAGCACCCAAAAATATGTCAATTAAAAACAAACATAAAGAAACTCACTGATAATAATACAATAATAGTAGGGGACCTTAACACCCCACTGATTTCCAAGCAGAAAATCAACAAAGAAACAATGGCTTTGAATGACATACTGGATTAGATGAACTTAATAGATATATTAACACTTCATCATAAAGCAGCAGAAAACACATTATTTTCAAGTACACATTGAAGATTCTCCAGAATAGATCACATACTGGATCACAAGTCAGCCCTCAACAAATAACAAAAAGCTTGAGATCATACCATCCATATTTTCAGACCACATGCTATAAAACTTGACATCAATCACAAGAAAAAAATTGGAAAGACCATAAATACAAGGAACTTAAGGAACATCCTACTAAAGAACAAATGGGCTAACCAGGAAATTAAAGAAGAAATTAAAAAAAAAATAATACATGGAAGCAAGTGAAAATGAAAACATGACAGTCCAAAACCTTTGGGATGCAGCAAAGACAGTCCTAAGAGGGAATTATATAGCAATACAGGCCTACTCTAGAAGCAAGAAAAATCTCAAATATTCAACCGAACCTTACACCTAAAAGAGCTAGAAAAGGAGCAGCAAATAAAGTGTAACATCAACGGAAAAAAGGAAATAGTAAAGATTAGAGCAGAGGTAAATGATATAGAAACAAACAAACAAACAGTAGAACAGATTGACAGTAAGAGCTGGTTCTTTGAAAGAATTAATAAAATTGATAAGCCCTTAGCGAGACTTACCAAAAAGAAAAGAGAAGGTACCCAAATAAATAAAATCACAAATGAAAGAGGAGAGATCACTACTAACACCACAGAAATACAATTAGAATATTATGAAAAAATTATATGCCAACAAACTAGGCAATCTGGGAGAAATGGGTAAATTCCTAGAAACATACAAACTACCAAAACTGAACAGAAATAGAAAATTTGAACAGACCATAACCAGCAAAGAAATTGGAAGATTAATCAAAAATCTCCCAACCAACAAGAGTCCAGGACTAGGTAGCTTCATAGGCAAATTCTACCAGACATTTAAAGAAGAGTTACTTCTTTAACTTAATCTTCTAAAACTAAACTTATTCTTCTCACATTGTTTCCAAAAATAGAAATGAAAGGTACAATTCCAAAGTCATTCTACAAGGCCAGCATTACTTGATTCCAAAACCAAAGACCCCACTAAAAAGGAGGGGAGAATTATAGGCCAATAACCTTCATGACCATGGATGCAAAAATTCTCATCAAGATACTAGCAAATCAAATCCAACAGTACATTAAAAGAATTATTCACCATGATCAAGAGGGAATTATTCCTGGCTGCCAGGATGGTTCAATATTCACAAATCAATCAATGTGATATACCACCTTAATAAAAGAAAGGATAAGACCCATGTGATCCTCTCAGATGCAGAAGAAGCATTTGGCAAAAGACAGCATCCATTCCTTATAAAAACCCTCAACAAAGTAGGAATAGATGGATAGATGAAACATACGTCGACATCATAAAAGCCATATTGGAAAGACCCACAGCTTATACCATCTTCCTGAGAGCTTTTCCTCCATGGTCAGGAACAAGGACAGGGATGCCTTGTTCTCACCACTACTATTTAACATAGTCCTGGCAGCCTTAGCCTCAGCAATCAGACAACAGAGAGAAGTAAAAGGCATCTAAATTGTCAAGGAAGTAGTCACTTTCACTATTTACAGATAACATTATACTCTATGTAGAAAACTTGAAAGACTCCATGAAAAAATTGCTAGAACAAACACATGAATTCAGTAAAGTCTCAGGATATAAAATCAACATACAAAAATCTCTTGCATTTCTATACAGCAATAATGAAGCAGCAGAAAAAGTCAAGGAATTGATCCCATTTACAATACACCAAGAATCGTAAGGTATCTAGGAATAAACCGAAGAGGATTAAACCGAACCCAAACCATAAGATGCCTAGGAATAAACTGAATCAAAGAACCAAAGACCTGTATTCTGAAAACTGTAGAACACTTATGAAAGAAATTAAAGAAGACACAAAGAAATGGAAAACATTCCATGCTTGTGGAAGAACAAACATTGTTAAAATGTCTATACTACCCAAAGCAATCCACACATTTAATGCAATCCCTATCAAAATACCACCAGCATTTTTCACAGAGCTAGACCAAACAATCCTAAAATTTGTACGGAAATTCAAAAGACCCTGAATAGCCAAAGCAATCCTGAAAATTTTAGAAAAGCAAAGCTGGAATCATCACGATTCCAGACTTCAAGCTCTATTGCAAAGCTGTGTCATCAAGACAGTATGGTACTAGCACAACAAATACAAGTACAACAAATGGTATGGTACTGGCACAACAAATACAGGTACATAGATCAATGGAACAGAACAGAGAATCCAGAAATGGACCTACAACTCTATGGTCAGCTATTCTTTGACAAAGCAGAAAGAATATCCAATGGGAAAAAAATCTCTTCAACACATGGTGTTGGGAAAACTGGACAGCAACATGCAGAAGAATGAAACTGGACCACTTTCTTGAAATAAATTCAAAATTGATGCAAGACTGAAATGTGAACCAGCAAACCACCAGAATCCTAGAGGAGAACACAGGCAGCAACCTCTTCACCCTGGGCCAGAGCAACTTCTTACTAGATACATCACTAGAGGAAAGGGAAACGAAAACAAAAATGAACTACTGGGAGTTAAGATAAAAATCTTCTGCACAGTGAAGAAAACAGTCAAAAAAACTAAAAGCCTATGTAATGGGAGAAGATATTTGCAAATGACATATCTGAAAAAGGGTTAGTATCCGAAATCTATAAAGAACTTAGCAAACTCGACACCCCAAAAACAAATAATCCAGTTAAAAAATGGGCAGAAGACAAAATAGACATTTTTTCCAAAGACTCAGATGGCTAACAGATATATGAAAAGATGCTCAACATCACTCATCATCAGGGAGATAAAATACAAATCAAAACCACAATCACCTCACCTGTCAGAATGGCTAAAATTAACAACTCAGGAAACAATGTTAGTGAGGATGCAGAGAAAAGGGAACCGTCTTGGCACTGTTGGTGGGAAAGCAAGCTGGTGCAGCCACTCTGGAGAACATTTTGGAGGTTCCTCAAAAAGTTGAACTTTTTGCTCAAGGAATTGAGGAATTGCTATGCCCCAGCAATTGCACTACTAACGATACAAAAATACAGAAAGAATACATGCATCCCAATGTTTATAGCAGCATTATCAACAATAGCCAAACTATGGAAAGAGCCCAGGTATCCATCGACTGATGAATGGATAAAGAAGATGTGGCATATATACCATAGAATATTAGCCATCAAAAAGAATGAAATTTTGCCATTTGTAACAATGTGGATAGAGCTAGAGTGTTTTATAAGCAAAATAAGCTAAGCAAAATAAGTCAGAGAAAGACAAATATATGATTTCACTCATATGTGGAATTTAAGAAACAAAACAGATGAATATATGGGAATGGGGAAAATTAGGGGGAAGCAAACTGTAAGAGATACTTCATGATAGAGAACAAACCGAGGTTGCTGGAGGGGTGGTAGGAGGGGATGGGCTAGGTGGGTGATGGGTATTAAGGAGGGCATTTGTTGGGATCCCTGGGTGGCGCAGCGGTTTGGCGCCTGCCTTTGGCCCAGGGCGCGATCCTGGAGACCCAGGATCAAATCCCACGTCAGGCTCCCGGTGCATGGAGCCTGCTTCTCCCTCTGCCTGTGTCTCTGCCTCTCTCTCTCTATGTGTGTGACTATCATAAATAAATAAAAATTTAAAAAAAAAAAGGAGGGCATTTGTGATGAGCACTGGGTGTTGTATGTGATGAATCACTAAATTCTACTCCAGAAACCAATATTGCACTGTATGTTAACTAACTAAAATTTAAATAAAAATTTAAAAAGAAAAAAACTCTCAGAAAGAGTAAAAACATAAAGAGATGAAAAAAGGAAAGATAAAAATAAAAAAAAAAAAAACAGTGCAAAAGATCTAACTTCAGAATATTAGTTCCACAAAGGAATAACTGAGAAAATGGAGAGGAGGAAATGAAATGAAATAGTTCAATAGAATTTCCCAGAGTTGGAGTACATGACTTACCAGATTGAAATGATGCATCAGGTTCCCTGTATACAATGGATAAAAGTATACCTATCCACAAGATATAGCACTGTAAAATTTTAGAACATTAAGTATAATAATAATAATAGTAATAATAATAATGAAAGATTCTGTAATGTTCAGAAGAGAAAGGATAGAAAAAGAAGATAGAGTGAACAAGAGAAACCAAACATGAAGAACACTTTGGGCTTCTCAACAGTAACATTGGAAGCAAGAAGAAAATGGAGGAATGCCTTCAAAACTCTTCCAACTCTTCAAAAATTATTTCTCACCTAGAATCCTATATTCAGTAAAACTCTTAATCAAGTCATAGAAAAGACATGTGAGTCTTAAGAAGTTTACCTCCTTTGCACATTTGTCAAGAGGCTACTGGAGAGTGTGACTCTGCCAGTATCTTTAAATCTTCAAAGAGAATGTTGAGTTATACTTTTTGTTGGTGGTGGTGGTTGACTATGCATTTTTTTTTAAAAAAATTTATTGGAGTTCAATTTGCCAACATATAGCATAACACCCAGTGCTCATCCTGCCAAGGGCCCCCTTCAGTGCCCATCACCCAGTCACCCCAACCCCCTGCCCCCCTCTCCTTCCACTACCCCTTGTTCATTTCCCAGAGTTAGGTGTCTCTCATGTTTTGTCACCCTCACTGATATTTTCAGAGAATGTTGAGTTACTCTGATTCAAACTTGATTTTGTCTTGACCACGTATTGATGAAGTTCCTGACTGCTTTATTTCCTAGATCATTTTACCCCACAAAAGTGTTCTTTGACTTCCTTCTAAAGAACCAGAGGAAAGTCATAGTGATAACCCAAGGCAGGAAATACAGAGTGGTCTATTCCTTCTACTATATTTCCATGGGACCTGCAGTAACCTGTCAGTACTACATCCTGCCAGCGTTCCCAATTGCAATGAGCCCGGTCTCTCAGGGCTCCCTCCTTTCTCCTTAGATCCCATCACAGAGGCAGAACTTGATAGGGACTCAGAGACTTTACCCTGCTGACCTTCCTCTGAGGGCCTCTTGCCTTTCCTTACAGAAGTGCCCACCCACGTGACTCTCAGCCTCCACTGGGTAGCAATAACCTGACTTCTTCATAAGAGGATATCATGCCAGCCAATACAGTGCTGAAAATGTTTTGTTACATCTCACTTGTTACTAGAATCAGAACAGTGCTTGAAGTATGTTTTCTATTAGAATAGTGCTTGAAGTATGTTTTCTATTGGAATAATAATGGCTAAGAACTAAAGAGTAGTTACTGTGAGCCAAACCTTGTTCTGGGATCCTTATCAGATATAACTTTGTCTCCTTTATGGATAATATTATAGAAAATAATAAACATGGGATTATCATAGGTGGCTTCCCCATGCACATTCCTCTTGGCCCCTATCATATACTCCATCTTTTCCCAGTTTATTACCTTTGTCTGAGAGCAGGAGCAGGCTGGGTGCGAATCTTTTCCTTAATGTGCCTTGTAAAGGTCAGGCAGGGGAAGAGACAATCATTTAAAATATTAAATTATCAGTGTACTTCATTTCGCTGTGGTCTTCTCCATGTTCCTTCGCTTAGATTGAATTTTTTAATTTCAACATCTTCCAACCCAATAGAAAGAAGTAGAAAATCTGACCAAAAAAGCATCTGAGTTCTGATCAAACTCATAAATGAGTTTATAGGATAGGGGCACCTGGGTGGCTCAGTGGTTAAGCGTTTGCCTTCAGCTCACTACATGGGGCTCCCCGCAGGGAGCCTGCTTCTCCCTCCGATTCTCTCTCTCTGTGTCTCTCATGAATAAAGAAATAAAATCTCAAAAAAAAATGAATTTATAGGATAATCTTTTCCAAAATGAAGGTAGTTTTATTCAATTATTCTAATAGCAAAGGAGGTGTGATTGAGTTCTGGTTTTCTATAATATAAATTAATAAATAATATCGCTTAGCCTTAACTTTTTGTGAATATTTTGAATTATAGCCACTTCCCTATTCATCGAACTTCTCCCATTTCTCTTGCAAGCATATTCCATATCTAATGCTTTTGTCTCATTTTTATTAATAGCTACTTCATGCCTTTATTTAGCAATGGGGGTGATGTCCTTCTGGACTAGAGACTGATGCAGGAGGAAACTATAATTTGAGCAACTGATCCATCTATTACCATGAACACAGAGTTCTGCTAGTGCCACTTTCTTCCCTTATTTTTTTCACATAACAGGACATGACAAGCCCCTGTTAACATATTAATTGTCGATATAACTAGACCAAAATTATTTATTTGAGTCAATCCTACTGGAACTCTAGCAGAGAAAGTGGGCTGATAAAAAATTCATTTTACTCTCTCTACCCTACAACAAACAACTTCGCATTCCAGGTAATACCAACAATGGTAATTATAACAATCATCATGTATGAGCAAGTAGAGCAAGCACTTTACATTTGTTATTTCATTTAATCCTGGTGAAAAGGTACCACTGCCAATCCTAATTTTACTGATACAAAAAGTGAGGATCTGGGAGACTTAACCACATGTCATACACGTTAAGGAGAAACCAGGGTTCAGACCCAGACTATGAACTCAAAGCCTGAACTCATAGCCACTGTACTCCATAATCTATGAGAACATGTTATTTTTTTTTATTTCCAGAGAATTTTCTTTGTCACTTTGATCTACTCAATAGCAAAATGCAATCCTCAACAGCCCTATCCTCATAAATCTTTTTATCCATTCCTAGCCTCTCACTTCTTTAGCATTCTTATCCGAGAAACTTCCATATGCACAGATATTCTTTGCATTTGATGGGAAGAAAAATTGAAGAGGAACTTGAAGCCATTCCAAACGATACCATGAATTTCTCTGCAGGGCACGCCAAGACTTACCACTTCCTTTTTCTTAAGGAATCTCCTGATGCTGCCAGTTATCGAGGCATTGTCCACTTCTAGAATTTCTAGCATTCTTTAGAGTTGTTAGGGCTTTATTATATGCCCCATTTCTACCTTCCAGTACTCTAGATCCAGCACTCCAATCTGTGTGTGTGTGTGTGTGTGTGTGTGTGTGCACAAAAGCTCCCTATGGGAAGGTTCATTGAAAAACAACGTGAATGAAAAACTAGAGGGTAGACCTACTCAAGTGTAAACAAACATACGCACAGAAGAGGCAGTAGATCAAACAAGTCAGACCCCACTTTCAAGCTCTGTGGACATGAACCTCAGTTCACATAAATAGGGCACACACTCCTGTCACTGGGATGCATGCAGACACCACTAGAAGGCAAACCCCTTGATTCACTTCACTGACTGAACAGAATCAAAGGTTTTGCCCCAACCAGCAAATGTAAAATGTGTTTTGAGGCCCATGGCTCTAGTGAGCCATCATATGAAATGAATTACCAGGGCTTGAAGTCGGGATGTGAGAGAAACCACTGTGAAGCCTCAGCCAGCATGGATAGCTGGGAAGCCACTGTGCAGGGCAGACACAGTGAAAATGCATTTCTTGTTACTGGGCTGCACGTTTGTGCTACAGCCACACTGCAGTGCCTTGCGATTTGGAAAATAGCTAAAGGGTTCACAGTTCAAATGAGCTCTGGGAACTCAAAATCTTTCTGGAAAACTTGCTAAGCTGGGTGTGCATGCAGGTATTTCAGAGCTCATCCGGCTCTAATTAAAAATCATACTTCCCGTCTGTGTTCACCCAAACAATATTGAGTCAAACCACAAGAAAATCTGTTATCACTCAAATTGGGACCTATTTTTCATACAACTGAAATATTATATAAAATCATGAACTGTTAGGTATAAAAGTAAAAATTGAATACAGACACCGATTCCCATGCTACCTTTGCCTCACCTTCCAGGGGATGTGAATCATGGGTCACAGCTGCGTGCTCAGGGCATGCGCCTTGAGATCAAAGCCTTTGATGCTGGAGGAAGTATTCGAATTAGCCTGATCCACACACCACACCACGCTCTGTGCCCCTCCCCGTGTCCTCGTTCACGCCAATGCTGTAAAAACTAATGTGTTTGAATGATGTTTTAAAGTGTTCTATGCAATTAAGTTGGAAAGCAAGCAGGAGGGCTAGTTTTCCTCTGGTGTACATATGAAACTCCCAATAAATTTAAGGTCCTTGAATGTGTTTTGGGGGAGGGAAAGATTAAAACGGGGAAAGTTTTTGAAAGGAACAAACACTTCAAAAAAAGTAAACCTGAGGTGTTTTCCCCCTTATAATATCAAAACTGTTTTTATAGTTGGAAAATGTCTACGGATCAAAAAATATACACCCAAAAGAGTGTACCGATTCCATAATCACTTGTACCCAATTTGCAGTTCACTTTCCTAAGGAAAGTACTCCTTTATGTAATTATGGCGAAGTATTACAAACCGCCCTCACCTTGCCCCGTGTGTTAGTGATTGAAAAAAACGTGCTGCTCTCTCCTTTCTGTTAGCTGCCTGTCGAATGCAGAATTTTGCACTAAGTTTCTGTTGTGTGGATGTTTCTATTTATTTTAAAGCATTCCTGAGTGTCCTAATCTGTTTATGAGGCTCTTATGAAAAATAAAAGCATAGATTTCTGAGCCCGATTAACAACCAAGACACATATATAGTACATTTGTCCAGATAGTGGTTTGGGAAAGTAGTACATCCTTATTCAATTTGTAAAGCAGCATTAGTAACACAGCCTGTCGGTGTATTAATAAAGCAGTGAGTAACATCCATTTACAGCAGTAAATAAAATGCAGGAAAACCAATACATTCATAGAGCAGCATCACCAAAAGAGTCTCAGAAGGGCTTCTCAAATATCAAGCCATTCATGCCCGGAGAACACAGAAACTTCTGCACTTCCAACACTATACCCTTGATTGAGAATGTTCCTGGCTAAGGAAAATGGGTAGAGCAGGATAAATTAACTAGTGAAGAATAAATCACAGCGCCTGGCACATACTAAGCATGGTAGCTAATAAAATCATTTCACGTTGTACAAACGTTAGGTAACTTGTAGGCCCAATGCCAGTGAGGTACATTTAAGCAACTCTCACTGCCTATCACAGGTATTGTTCTAGGCCATCCTTTTCTTCTTTTATTTATTCTTTTAAAATTTCACCCTTGCTTCTACCTTAGGCCTTTAAAATACTGGACTGCTAGGTTCCACTGGTTTAACTTTTAGATTAAACATTTACTAACCATCATACGTCATGCAGAATGAAACCTCGTGGTTAATGCAAGAAACTTAGACTAAATTAATTCCCCAAAGAGCAGTAGTCCTCTTAATGCATTCAGGACTAGAGGTTACTCAGGTCCTAGAAAAAGTCATTTACGGAATAGACTCATAAAAAAGGACCCTGCACTGATTTAACATATTCTAATGGAAAGCATGTGAGTGCATAGTAGATCCTCCCCTCTGCAACCTTTATCTAGCTGACTCCTGGCATTGCCAACACACTGCAGGCTCTCTGTGAAACACCAAGATGCCAACAGCCTGCCAAACATATGACTAGTACATTTCACACTCACAGTTCATTAGTTTATGTAATATGAAATTATATAACTGACATCAAGGGTTTGGGAATAAATGCAACTGACTTGGAAAGCCAGAAGAGGGGGGAACCACAGAGCAACAAGTTCTGAGGGCATAGGAGCAAAATGCAGGTTCAGTTTGGGCAGGCATCCAGCCAAGACACTGCTTTCCAAGGGAGCCATGCAAGGCCTGGTAGCAACAGCTGATACCAAGTGAAGCCTGGGCCACTGGTGCCCATAGGGGTCAACCAGAGATGAGGTGGGGACTGCAGCAAGTGCTGACAGGGCTAGCCTGACCTTAGGGCCAAGATTCCTGCTTCCTCATTCCTCCCAAACTAACCAGGGCTGGACTCCAGGGAATAGAAGCCAGAACCAGACTTCAGAACTGGCAAAATAATCACCATGATAATGAATACCACTTATGGAGCTCTTACTTTGTACTAAGCATGGGTTTATGTGATTCAAATGCATAACCTGTGAAGCCAAGCTGCCTTGTGGTCCAGTCCTGACATGGAAATGCAGTCAGACACAAAAGCCTGGCAACTAGGTAGCAATTGAAAGTAATTTTAATTCTAGTTTCCCTCTTGAAAAACAGCACAATTGTACACTGTTAAACTTCTTTAAAATCCTCTTATCTTTTTTTATACTCAGCACATCTGTCTCACCCTAAAGTTGCTCCTAAAATAACACACCCCCCCCCATTCAAACCTTTCCAAACTCTCTATTCAAAACAGGGTGGAAGCTCTTCCCTCTCTCCACTTTCCTCCTTTCCTTCCCCATTTGTTGTTTCTTTCTCTCCCACAAAGAATCCTCTGCCCTTTCTGGTATGAGTTCTCCCTGCCTGAGTTTCTCTAGTTTTTCCTCTCACACTGCATGTTTGGGTCCTTACAAGGTTCAGGAAACAGACAAAATAGGAAGAGAGCAGGGGAAGATAAAAAATGTAAAGACAGGAAGAAGCTGTGAATACCGGCGCACATTCAACACTTTTTAAAGGTCTCTATTATCTTACTCATCTTCTCAAGAAGCCTCAGAGGCAGGTGATCCCCTTAAACTTATGAGATGATAGGGTTTACAGATTCAATAGTAACCTACCCAGTAAGTAGAAGAGTCAAGATACAAATCCAAGGAGCTATGACTTCAAAACCCACCTTTTTGATGACTGTTTGCCTTTTCTAGAAAGCAGCTAAAATGCATAAGGCAATTGTCTAGTTTCTGCTCAGATAGTCTGTGTTCACAGCTAGAAATCTATTACATCTCTTCCTAGACTTAAAAACTATCAACAACAGAGTCTACTGGAGGAGAGACCAAGGACCAAAGCAAAAGCAAGGCAGGCTGGCCTTGTGAGATAGGCATTAGCTGGGCTTGATGGAGCTGGCAATCTATGTTCCTTCAACTTCCTAAACAACTCTTCATATATATAGGGAAGTTGGACGGTAGTTTATTATCCATCCCATTTTCTTGTGGAAATCAAGATTTTAATGTAGCATCAGGCCCTCTCTCATTGAGGGCCCAGAAAAGTCTACAGGTAACTGACATTATTCATTATAATGACATGGCTATAATAAAAAAATAATATAGTAATAAATAAATAAGCTGTTGGAACAGTTTAATGCTGTATTTATAAAATAATGGAATCAATGAGGGAATTCATGAATTCTTTTGAGTCATCTACTTAGGGGATGGAGGGAGAAAACACATTATGTAAAGGGAAATTGTTAACTTGTTAAAATCCTCAAGGGATTATATAATTTACCAAAGAAATGATTGGAATGTTTTGTTTTGATTAAAGAACCAATTTAAAGTTTGGAAAGCAGAAATTGAAAGAAAAAATAGGTCCACTTAAGAATAGAGAAGTATCAATATCAGGCTCCCTTGGCATCCAGACTGGGACTGCTCTTGTTTATTGATTCTGTAACGACATACAGGAGCAAAATCTCCACATTTATAGCTAATACTCAATACTCAAGAGTGATAGAAGGCTATAGGGATGGGGGTGGACAACTAAAATGTGTGTGTGTGAAAAGAGAGTGGTGGATGGAAGTCTGTGTTGAGTATATATTTAGAAGAAGTAGCCGAAGCCTCATATAGCTGTGTCTGCTTTAGCAGCTTTCATATGATAATAAAATGAGGTACAAGAAAATAAATAAATTGATAAAAATATTGAATTGTTGATCAAGAGTTAAAAGTTGCAAGCTAGAAAAGGGATTTAAGTGGGAGTTATAATACCGAGACACCTAAGCCATGTGTTATAGTAACCAAGGAGAGCTGGCTACTCTGTTCTTCCTTCTCATTATTTTTCAATAATGTTCATAGAGTACTATTTGCTCTTTTTGCAGAGAGAATAAGAATATAAATTAAATAAATGTGTTCATAGAGGTGTGTGTGTGTATGCATGTGCACATATGTATAAAACTGCCTAACAATCTTATATTGATGTATGTTCCCATGGTCACTTCCTGGACCCTGTCAATAAGCAATACAAGTTTATCTATAAAATCTTAAACTCCACATAATCCATTCTCAAACTCTAATGTCCTATTTTTCAACTTCCTGAGCTTCCATCTCACTGTTTTCTCACTTCACAGAGATCTGCCTTCCTACCTTCCTAATTCTTACAGGTCATCCTCCCAGATTATAAGTAGGCTTCTTTTTTTTTTTTTTTAAGACAAAAAGAGAGGAGGCAGAGACACAAGCAGGTTCCTTGCCGGGAGCCCAATGCGGGACTCAATCTTAGATCCCAGGATCATGCCCTGAGCCAAAGGCAGATGCTAAACCACTGAGCCACCCAGGCATCCCTATGAGTAGCCTTCTGTTTGTCCTTTCAGTCAGCTCAGACTGTATGACTATTCAAATGAGTTGCAGTGCTATAACCTATTTCCTCCATCTTACACCTCAGTGATCGGATGATGCTGGAGAAAAACACTAGTAATGTTATTAAAAAGATAAACTGAGGCATGATTCAAACCAGGCAGTGCCAAACTGAAAGTGGTTAGGAGCACTCCAGGAGCTAGGGGAAAGTTTTTAACAAGATACAGAAGCAAAGCAAGGAAATTATTTGATTGGCTATAGCATAAGCTCTTGCCTTATTTGGGAAAGCCTATTTGTGATTGGTTGGCCTCAGGTTTCATATTCTTAGATTCAAGTGTGTTGATTCTGGATTAGGTTTTGGTTTGCTTACATAGGCCACCAAATCTTTAGAGACACTTTATCTAATGGCCTCCTGTTTAATTACTTTAACAATGCAAAACTCTCAAGTCAGGAGCTCCCCCAAACAGCTCTGTTTCCCTTATTCAGAAGACGGTATTTCTTTCTCTTGACTCTTAGAAGACTGATCATGTCTTATTCCCTTTGCTTCTCTAGAATTTTGCCCCTTGTCAGTGAACTTCACAATTTAGGACATTACTCTGGATACAGTATGAATGATTGACTGGGGGCCAGGCAAGAGAGGGTGCAAGGACAGTGGAAAAGTGCTGTAGGCTTTACAGGGGTGATGACAATGGCAATAGAGAGAAGCAAATGACTTTGGAATAAGTGTAGGCAGTTGAATCACAAAGATATAATTGTTGGATAGAAGCAGGGGAGATGAGGTGGGAGTGTGAGGTGAGGAGATTTCTGGCTTGAGCAACTAAGTGGTGATATCGTCACTGATATAGGAGAATACTGGGGATGGGGGACCCAGGTTTAGATAGGAAAAAAAATAGAAATTTTATCTGTAATATATTAGGTTCGAGATAGTTCTGAGATTGCCTAATATAGAGATGCCCAAGAAGCACTGGTGGGACTGTTGAACATGATGAAAAATAAGGACCAGGATGTGACCCTGGAAGTGGAGGACAATTCCATGGACAATGAGGAGGTCGAGGATCTGAGTTGCCAGACATCCTTCAGTACCTCAATTTTATCAGGGTTTTCTCAACTCCAACTTTCCAAATGTTTTATATTTTTCATTTTTATTTCAATCATTAATTCACCTGGACATAATGTTTATGTATGATGAAAGATTACCATCTTTATTTTCTTCTTTTTGGATAACCAGATATCCTTGGGCCATTTGTGTTCAACACAAGCTTAACCCCCAAATGTCCCTTGAATTCATTTTGCCCTGAAGGACTTCAGGATCCTTCCCTTTCTTTTCTATAATCCATATTCTGCATGGTGTCATGAAATTTGTCTTTCTAAAATACAAATGTGATCATGTCACTCTGCTGATTAAACTGTTTAAATAACTTCTTTTTATTGCCTACAGAATAAAAGTCCAATCCCTAAGCCTGTCATATTTAAGGTATTTCACATTTATCTTTACAATATCTCTTTGCTTATCACATCTTTTCTGTCATCAACATTTGTACCCAAATACTACTGTGTAGAAAATAGATGACTCGAATTAAATTTTCAAATCCTTTGTCAGAACTACTCATCTGATTCATAACTGATAGACTTTTTTAAAGTTCTAATTAATTTCTTTGTCAGTTTTTGGTGTCTACATTTTTTATGTCATTTTTTGGTGTATTAGGCATGATACAGTATTATAAGTTTTAGAGTTTATAATCTAAAGGACAGAAAGCATTAATCTACATATCTATTTAATAGGAAAGACATAGGGGCACGTGTCTGGCTCAGTTGGAAGAGCATGCAACTCTTGATCTCGGGGTTGTAGGTTTGAATCCCACATTGGGTGTAGAGATTACTTAAATACATAAAAAACAAAACTTAAAAAAATAAAAGGGATGATATAAGGATAGTAATAGGCATTTGAGTAAACTGCTATGATAGTTCTGATAAAGCAAAGATAGCATCTTATTTGATGAAAATCAGTGGAGGCTTTGTGGAAAAGTTAACTGGGTCATGAAAGATAGGTAAAATTTAGAAATTCAGAGAAGAGAATGAGAGGGCCTTTTAGGAAGAAGGATGGCATCAATCAGGGCAAAAGAAGTGGAGAAGTGTGTGACCTTGGAGTACAGGATAGAGCAGGAGAAAGATAAGTGGCTAGAAAGGTAAACTGAGGCCAAAGCACAAAAATCCTTTAAAGGATGAGTTAACAGACTGTTTAACTCGTTAGTTAACTAACTGTCCCAAGCTGTAGTTATTTAGCACTGGGAGTCAATGCAGTTAGGGGATTGACATAATTAAGTTGTAACATGATCAAGTGGGTTGGAATGCAGAGAAATCATATCTAAGAGGTTGTACTAATAGCCGAGGCATGGTGTGCTGTTGGCTTGGCCTAGAGGCAGAAAAGTCAGAAAGAATGCAAGACAAATTTCAAAGCAGACTCCATAGCAGTTAGATG
This sequence comes from Canis lupus familiaris, assembly GCF_011100685.1. Taxonomy (NCBI): domain Eukaryota; kingdom Metazoa; phylum Chordata; class Mammalia; order Carnivora; family Canidae; genus Canis; species Canis lupus. The sequence goes on along the minus strand of NW_023329971.1, from coordinate 20,332 downwards.
ACCAAAGAAAGGTGGGAGAAATAGGTCTATCTCAGCTTCAGGAAATAAAATGGTAAGCATTTCATGAGAAATCTCGGTCTGGTTAAGTACCATTTATATTTGCATTTGCCTAAATGGCATTTCTTGTCCTTTTTTCTTTTCTTTTCTTTGTTTTTTTTTTTTTTTTGGTGACTTTTAAAAACATTTAATATTAAAAATTGTTTTCAAAGCCTAACTTTATGCCTTGAGATTAATGGTTTTATACTTTGTTTCCCTCTCCGCCCTCCTCTTTTACATGTGACAGCTACTGCTGGGTATGATTGGGTCTTCTGACCAGGACCTCCAGGAAGCCGCAGCTGGATGTATATCCAACATACGCAGACTGGCTCTTGCTATAGACAAGGCAAGATACACTTGAAATGTGCACAGACGTTACAAACTACCAAATTTTACATGACAGGGAACATGTCAGTCCCATGGCCAAGAAGCCTAGATCAGGAAGCATGTTGAGCAAATGTTTTACAGACAGATAAATGTCTGAATGAAAACACAGGAATTAAAAATGCAAAGGATACTCTTCATCCAAAAATTGCATAGATATTTTTGTTCTATTTAATATTTTGGGGATATGCCATGTAATGAAATGTAAAGCTAATAAAATTGTGATACTTTTGTTTGTGATGATTTTAATAAAAGATATGGCCTTCCTGGTGTGCAGTCCTATAGTCATTCTGCATGTCTTTAGAATTTTCCTTCTGTTAAACCTATCTCACTGCCCTGTCATTATGGTTTTGTCTGTTTGATCACTTGCAACCCACGGGAGAGCTCTAAGGAGATGTGCTGATTTCACGAACTGTTATTAAATAGAATTTAGAGTCAGGCAGCGGGACCTAGAGAGATCATCCTGAGGTCATTCTAGATTTCTCCTAAATACTATCAGACATCGGAGAAGTTAATGTATGGCTGTCACTGTACCAGATAATGTAAATCACAAAAACATAAGCAATGAGTGGGATTTTTACTTTTAGACTTACGAAGCATAAACAATTATGTTTTATTTCCCTCACAGGACTGACCAACACTTTTATTGAAGAATTAATTTATGTTGCTGTAAGGATAATATTACTTCACATAAAATTGCTTTGAATTTCTGAACTCGCCTTTAGCACACAGAGTACTTTTTTTTAAGTGGCCACAAAAGATTAATAGCATTTTATCAGGTTATGGAAACATTAGAGGCCACTTTAAGGAATCGCATATGTAACCTTGGTGTGCTAAAATGTTTGGGAACTAACTGTCCCAAGCATCCAGTACTAGCCAGGAAAATCATTTTGTATGCATCAGTTCCATAAACTGACTATCTCAGTTAATTCTTTGAAGAACAGGCTAAGCAGTTTTTATTAAGAAAAATACTAAGTGCTGTCTATGTTTGTCATAATTTGGAGAAGATCATAAACTTAATTGAATTAAATGTAAATAATTTGTATGAAATGAGAAGCCTGTAAAGGATGAAAATTATACTAGTGATAGATTATCTGATTAAAAAAATAAGACGTTTCTGAGAATTTCAAGGTTTTGTAAAACATCAATCCTATTCCGTCCTCTGAAAAAGAGGTCATAAAAGAAGATAATAAGAACAAGGCAATAGTATTAATGCTAACTAAGAACTGGATTTAAATAATAGTGTAAATCCTTTAACTTTCAACATATTTCTAATGGTAAAGTTACTGTTTGCCTGTGCTTCACAAAAATTAAAAATACATCTTAGAAATCATGGATTATGAAAGCTGTAGAAACTGAACAAACATTATTGTTATATTTTTATTAAAGGAAGCTTTTACCACTATCTTAAAATATCAAAATATTCTTGATATTAGGGAGACCTAGGAGCCAAGGGAAGCAGCAGGTAGAAAACAGCAGCACAGAAAGAATTGGAAGAGTCATTGGAAGTGAAGGACTGTTCTTTCACAATATGCTTCATAGAAGGAAGCTGGGGTTTTCATTTTTTATGGTTAATAAATGCATAAAAGAAAAGCAACAGTGCCATTTGAAATGAAACTAAGGGGACACCAGGGTGGCTCAGTGGTTAAGCGTCTGCCTTCCAGCTCAAGGAGTGATCCTGGAGTCCTGGGATTGAGTCCCACATCAGGCTCCCTGCATGGAGCCCGCTTCTCCATGCCTATGTCTCTCTCTCTCTCTCTCTCTCTCTGTCTGTCTCATGAATAAATAAATAAAATCTTTTTAAAAAGTGAAATGAAACTAAGCACTTGAAAACAGTTCAGGGAAATTAACGTGAAAATCGTCTTGTGTGTTCCTAAGAATTCTTTTAAATTCTTAACTCCAGGACGGTAGTATCTTTAGGTACTACAAATGAGAACCTGAAGTTAAGGGTTAATTTTGGTTTGTGTGTGTGTGTGTGTGTGTGTGCATCTGTGTGAGAAATGACATCACAGAAAACTCTGAACTCGTGAGAAAAATGTCAAAGACAGTGATAGCACCCAGAGCTATCAGAGAACAAGCAGGGGACAGTCATACCATATCTTTGCTACTATATGCTACAATAGCATTCATCTTTTCTTTCTTTCTTTTTTTTTTTCATTAGTTTTTGGTAAGATTTTGTGTGTTATAATTTATTTTCTGCTATTTAAAGCTGGCAACCTTAATTCCTTATTAGTTTTCAGCAACAGTTCTTTTTTAGATTTTACTCTTCCCCAGGACATCCTGGGAATCCAATATACTCTTGGTGATAGCCGGCTGTTTCAGTTTGAAAGGAATTTAAGGTGGAAGGAATTTTAAATAGATATTCTTTGATCTTCCACCATCTTCAGTTTTCAGGGCTTCCTTTTAGAAATCTTGCCGTGATCATTCTGCTGTTTAGAGTGAATGTTCTTTTGCCACTATCAGAATGACTTGCACTAAAAATAACTTGTCTCTTTTTATAACTGTCTTAGGTTCTGACAGTTAACAGGAATTTGGTTTTCATTTATGGAATGGCATTGCAAATCCTGTTATTTTGAGAGATTTTGGTATTATCATTATGCCTCCCTAAGGCATGGAATTAAGAGACTATGATCCAAAATACTCAGAAAATGCATTTCCAGTTAGGAAAATGAGAATCTCAGTTGTTGATAAACAGACAACTGAAATCATTGGGTAAATCTTTTCTTTTTCTTTTACCTAATGGGAGTAGGTTTAAAAGATAATTTCACAGTTCAGTAATTCAAGATATTTAATCTCATCCCACGGAAGACTTGGGAAATAAATAGGCTACGTTTATTCCTATAATTCAGTGAAAACAGTAAGGAAACCCACTTTTTTAAGAATCTCACTGCCTCGAATGCACTAAATTCCCCCCTAAAAAACACTTGCTCATGTACTCAAATGTAGAATTCTGTCCCTTGATGACACTGGAGTAGAAAGAGAACCAAATTGTACATAATGCTAATTAATATATACAGGCACTGTATTATATACTTCTTCCTACTTGTGATCTTATTTGAAATACAGAAGAATTGGTAAAAATAGATAATCTCGTATCATACTAGGGTCTATCTAAATGGGCACAATCATCCTGCAAGGGCAATTTGGCAATGCATACCAAAAGCTTCATAATTTTGTGTGCGTTTTGGATTATGCCCAAGAGTTATTCTACAAGAGTATTTACCACATCATTGCTTATAATGGTACAAATGTTAGGGGAAATTTTGGCTAATCCAATTATGGTCCAACCATACAACAAAAACATGTTGTAGAATATTAACTAATGACATAGAAGGCCTTTCACAAAATATTGTTAAATTGGATAGCAGGTTCTGAAGCAGTATATACACCCTGAGCCACATTTTTAGAAAAGTATTAGTATGTAGCTAGACACAATGAAAGAAGAAAGAACTTAAATACACCAATCTGTGATTAAACAAATGATTATATCTGAATAGAGCAACAAGAATGATTTTTGCTTTCTCTTTGCCCATCTGTGTTTTCTAATCTGTCCAAAATGAACATGAATTACTTTTTTTCAATAAAAACACCCAATGAATTTACTTTTCTATTATTTGGAAACTGCTAGGATAGACATTCTTCCTAATACTAACTTTAAAAGAGAGATCCTCCATCAACAAATGGGATACACAACCCGTAGATCAAATTAATGAGCAGGGTTGGTTTGTTTTTTTGTTTTGTTTTGTTTTTTGTTTTTTTTTTATGAAATAAACATCTAACCTACTATCAGAATATTTTTAATCTGCAAAATTTTGAACATTTCCTTATTTGGTCTTTGTAAATTCAGCAGATCAGTTCTATTCTCAAGCATATAGGAAGTAGACAAATGAAATAACTCAGAAGGTCATTGACAGGTTGCTTCATAAAACGTTGTTGTTTTGAAAAGAATGATTTTACCCATTCATTTATTTACTTCATTATGGATAGCTAAGACAAACGATATAGTAATTTACTAACATATTTTGCCCGTATAGTAGAAATACAGTATAAGTCTAATAAGAAATACAGTCCCAACAAAATTTGCCAGCCAGTAAGTAAATTCTGTAGACTATCATAGAATTCTGATCTCCCCTTTTGTGTGCTATTCTTTTATGCTCTAATTGTTAAGATTAATTTCCTTGCCTTCAAGCTTTTATTTTCCTTTTTTCTCTCCACTCAAATCTCTGTCTCTAGCTTCTGTTCCCATTTTCTCTGATGAATGGCTCTTACATCTTCTGCCTCTTAAAAAGTTTTATGCTTTAGTTTCTATAAATGCAAGATGTAAAGTTAATATTTCAATATGCTTTCAATACACAACTGTCATGCTGACTTGAACTCATCTAACAGATGGAATCCTTATACTCCCAATTCATTATTTTCAAATATTCAAGTAAAAATAATTTATTCTTTATTTGCATCTGTCAAGACTAAAAGGAATTTGGGATCCCTGGGTGGCGCAGCGGTTTGGCGCCTGCCTTTGGCCCAGGGCGCGATCCTGGAGACCCGGGATCGAATCCCACATCGGGCTCCTGGTGCATGGAGCCTGCTTCTCCCTCTGCCTGTGTCTCTGCCTCTCTCTCTCTCACTGTGTGCCTATCATAAATTAAAAAAAAAAAAAAAAAAAAAAAAAAAAGACTAAAAGGAATTTTTCTTTTCCAGTTCATGCCACCCTGATTTATTAGTTGATAAAAAGACATCCTTTGCAAATTACATAATTGGCTCATGATGTTCAGAGTTAAGATTTGTCATAAGTTTAGATTTATGTCCCAATTTATTTTAATGATTGAAAGGTACATTAGTGTACATCAGCATGGTTCATACAGTCTTAGAGAATCTATAGCTGGTTGGCTTGCTCATAGAGAATGACTATTATCAAAAATGAAATTTAGATAAAGTGTGGATAGTTAAATGCAAATTGTTTTCACTATTGAAAACTGACCTTTGTCAGTAGATATGTTACATCAGGAATTATAAACTTAGGGTCACCTGGGTGGCTCTGTGGACGCAGGGTCACCTGGGTGGCTCTGTGGTTGAGCGTCTGCCTTTGTTTCAGGTCATGATCCCAGGGTCCTGGAATTGAGTCCCGCATCAGGCTTCCTGCAGGGAGCGTGCTTCTGCCTCTATCTATGTCTCTGCCTTTCTCTATGTCTCTCATGAATAAGCAAATAAAACCCTTTCCTTAAAATCCTTTTCTTAAACCTAAGTGTTCACAAGGGCTAGGCAAGTAACATAAGTGAGTGTAAATAGCTAGATATGTTGTTGTTGTTGTTTTTAATGGTTCGTGTATCTTTTATTTTTTTATTTTATTTTTTTATATATATATTTTTTATTGGTGTTCAATTTACCAACATACAGAATAACCCCCAGTGCCCGTCACCCAATCACTCCCACCCCCCGCCCTCCTCCCCTTCTACCACCCCTAGTTCATTTCCCAGAGTTAGCAGTCTTTACGTTATGTCTCCCTTTCTGATATTTCCCACCCATTTCTTCTCCCTTCCCTTATATTCCCTTTCACTATTATTTATATTCCCCACATGAATGAGAACATATAATGTTTGTCCTTCTCCGACTGACTTACTTCACTCAGCTGTTGTTGTTGTTTTTAAAATAATATTGACATGAGAGGGTGGGGGTGGGGGAAATAGGTAATGGGGATTAAGGAGTGCACCTGTCATGATGAGCACCGGGTGATGTGTGGAAGTGTTGAATCACTATATTGTACACCTGAAACTAATATAACACTGTATGTTAACTATACTGAAATTAAAATAAAAACAATAAAAATAAAATAAGAGTGACACAATTGGCAATGGACCTTTAGCCTTCATGTCTGGGGGACAGAGACTGGAGAACTAGGGAGTGCAAACAAATTACTATTCATCTCTAGCCAGTTGTTGCCAAATCTTACAACTTCTCAAAAGAAATTCAGATTTTTACAGGCATCCTCCCAAATTTTAAATATTGGCTATTCTATCAGTCTGCTAGGGCTGCCGTAACAGAATACCGTAGTGGCTTAAACATCAGACATTTATTTTCTCACAGTTCTAGAGACTAGAAGTCCAAGATCAAGCTGCCAGCAGGTTGGTTTCTGATGAGGCCTTTCTTTCTGGCTTGCAGACAGATGCTTTTTTTTTTTTTTTTTTCTGTGTCCTCATATGCCCTTTCCTCTGTGTGCATGCAAAGAGAGACAAGTCTCTGATGGCTCTTCCTCCTCTTATGAGGACCCTAGTCCAGTGGGATCAGGCCCCACCCTTCTGACCTTATTTAACCATAATTAACTCCTTAAAAGGCTTTCTTCAAATTCTGAGATTGGAAGTTAGGGCTTCAACATATGAATTTTTATGAGATACAGTCTATAACAACAAACATGCAGAAAAATCAAAATGATTCTTTGAACCAGATATGGTTCACAAGTCTGCAACATCATAATCTTTATCTAGTAGGATGAAAGATTATTTGACTAAATCCTGACAATTGCATCCCTAAAGATGCCTGGTGTTAATCAATAGAAAACCAAAGAAAATAATTAGTGCAAAAGGACACATGTCAAAACTATCTTGGTCTATGTAGATTCATATTATGATAGCAGCACTATAAAATGCGGTACTGAAGAGATTGGCTTCCTCAAATTCAGATAGAAGCTGAGAAAAATTACTCTGAAGAAGTAGATTATCATAATGGTAAGTGTAGGGTCATAGAATAGCTGTGGTGGAGATATCTTTAGGGTTAAATCACTTCCCTCAATTAGGCAAGTATTAAAGCTGCTCAGACAGAAGTTTATTTTTTTCCAGAGGTTCTCTAGATATTGAGTGTTTCCATTCTCCCTCAGACAGATTGAACTAACCAGACTATGAAGGTGAAAAGAGTCTTGAAAATTACTTTGAGGAATCTGAGCTTAATCCTACAGGCTATTGTTCTTCAGACCTGTTTAATACAGTCTAGGGTACCTGTTACAATGTGAAGTCTGGGCCCCACCCCAACCTACTGATTCAGAATCTCTGGGGAAACCCAGAATCTGCAAACTCCCTAGACTGTAGTCACCAGGTGTTGAGCACAGAAAAAAATATCTACACATGGGTTTCCTAAAAGTTAATCTGGTCAGGGTATAGTGAATAGATTATAGAAGAGGAATTGAAGCCAATAATTATTGGTTATACGGGATCTAGTTCAAAGCCACAGAGAGCCAACACTAGGGAATAGAAATGGAAAGGAAAAAGTATGAGAAAAAGATGTTAAGAAAAAATTGGCAGGACTGATAAAGTCTTAAAAGTAACAAATAATGCTATTCTCTTATATGTTAGAGATTGAATCCACAATCATGAAATGAACTCTATTTCTATACTGTTATACTAGGAAGCACCCTAGTATACCTCCAAAGCAGTGCTGTCCCATAGAAATAAAAGACAAGCCACTCTGTTTTAAATTTTTTTCTGCTCAATATCACTAACCATCAGGCAAATGCAAATCAAAACCACAATGAGATATCAGCTCACAACTGTCAGAATGGCTAACATTGAAAAAATAACACATTTTGGTGAGAATGTGAAGAACCCTCATGCACTATTTGGTGAAAATAAAAATTGGGAAAGTGTATGGAGTTTTCTCAAAATATTAGAAGTATCACATGATCCAGCAAACCCACTTCTGGTTATTTATCTGAAGAAAGCGAAAACACCAAAGAGATAAATACATCCCCATGTTCCTTTCGGCCTTATTTATAATACCCAAGATACGGAAGCAACCTAAGCTGTCCATTGATGGATGAATAGATAAAGAAAATGGCGTAGGTGTGTGTGTGTGTGTGTGTGTGTGTGTGTGTGTAATGGAATACTATTCAGCCATTAAAAACCAGAGAAATCTTGCCATTTGTGACAATATGGGTAGACCTGGAGGAGCTTAGCCTAAGTAAAGCAAGGTACATGGAGAAAGACAAATGCCACATGCTCTCCCTTATATGTGGACTCGAAACAACAAAACAAGAACCCAAGCTCATAGATACAGAGAACAGACTGGTGTGAGTGAAATGGGTGAAAGAAGTAAAAAAGTCACAAACTTCCATTTATAAAATAAATAGTCCTGAGGATGTGATGTACAACATAGTGACTATAGTTAAAACTACTGGATTGTTTATTTGAAAGTTGCTATGAGAGATCTTAAAAGTTCACATCACAAGAAAAACTTTTTTGTAACCATGGTTGGATGTTAACTAGACTCCTTGAGGTGATCATTTCACAACACATGCAAATATTGGATCAATATGTTGTACATCTGAGACTAATAAATGTATGTCAATTATATCTCAATTAAAAGGCAATAAACGCAGGGGTGGCTGGCTGGTTCAGTCAGAAGGGCATGCAACTCTTCATCTCAGGGTGGTGAGTTTGTGCCCCACGTTGGGTGTAGAGTTTAAACAAACTTTTAAAAAAGTAACAAATACATAAATAAAATAAAATTTCTAGTAGCCCTATTAAAAAGTGTTAAAACAGGTGAAATTAAGTTTACTATGTTTAACCCAATGCATCCAAAATATTCTCATTAAAACATTTAATCAATATAAAAACTATTGAGATCCGTTACATTTTCTTTTTCACTAAATCTTTGGAGTTGATGTATATTTTACACCTATAGCACAGTTCAACTCAGACCAGCCTCAAATCAAGGGCTCTCTAGTCTCATATAGCCAGGGGGATGCCATGTTGGATAAGTCTTAGTCTATCCACTTGGCTAGGGTAAGGGGTTTCTTTAATTAATACTATTGCTTTAATTTATACAAGTTTTCATTATTTCTTTAGGTTATGTTAGATCATTCGCCATCTTGTCGAGTGTTGTTTCCCTTCTGACAGATGTTTCAGTCATGCTCTTTCTATTGCATGATGATTTTTTAAATTCAAATTTGTATGAATTTTGAATTTCAATGAAATTCATCTAGAAGGCTATAGTCAGCATTATATTTGGGGTAAAGTTATTTTTTAAAAAGATTTTTTATTTATTTGAGAGAGAGAATGAGCTGGGGAGGGGCAGAGGGAGATGGAGAAGCAGGCTCCCTTGCTGAGCAGAGAGCCCAATGTGGGGCTCCATCCCAGGACTCTGGGGTCATGACCTGAGTTGAAGGCAGATGCTTAACCAACTGAGTCACCCAAGCGCCCCTGATACAGTTATTTTTAAATGTTTTTTATTATGGTAAAATATAAATGACATAAAATTTACCAGTGTGGCCATTTTTCAATGTACAGTTCAGTGGCATTAAGTTCATTCACATTGTTGTGTGACCATCACCACAACCCATCTCCAGAACCCCAAATTGAAACTACCCATTAAACAATAACTCCTCCTTCAGCCCCTGGTAATCACCATTCTACTTTCTGTCTCCATGAATTTGACAGTTCTAGGAACCTCATATAAGTGGAATCATATAGTATTTGGTCTTTTGTGTTTGGTTTATTTCACTCAGCATGTCTTCAGAATTTCCTTCCATTTCAGGGATGGATTCTATTCCATTGTAAGTATATACCACCTTTTCTTTAACCATTCACCCACTGAGGGGCACTCAGGTTGTTCCCATCATTTGGCTACTCGGAACGTGGGTGTACAAATATCTGTTCAAGCCCTTGCTTTGAGTTCTTTTGGGTAGACAAGCAGGAGTGGAATTGCTGAATTAGATACAGTTATTTTTAAGACTTAACTCCTCAAATTTATCATTAGAAAAGGTGGTTTGGGGCATCCTTACCAGCAGAGTCAGTGGACTTGAGATACACTCACACACTGTCTCTCTAGAAGGACCTCTGTTTCCTAAGCATTCCAACAGCTTCACGGTCACTGACTCATAGACAAAGAATCCCCTCAAGCTGCTTCAGTAGGTTCAGTATATTTTAAATCCTGAAGGAGCCAAGTTCTTCCAGTGTGTGATTCAGTGAGTGCAAATTAGGCATTTAAGAAGGTATAGTCATACTTTTGGGAAAATAGTAAGGCCTTGCAACTATGCCACTAATAGTACCAAAATGGCCTAAAAAATTAACATTAACTCTCATAAGTTCCACTGTGTGATGTCTAGGTTGTGCTAAAGGGGAAATATGTCTCTTCTGCAACTACCATGTATAATACTGCACTTTTTGAGAGAGAAAAAGGCTGAAGGCCTCTGAAAAGTTTGTTCTGGAGCTATTAGAGCTCTTTCCTCGGTGAGAGCTGCGATGAGAATTTGTGCAATTTGCACTGTGGATGCAATCCAAACTTCCATACAAATAGTCCTGTAAAGACAGTAAGGCCGGTTTCCTGACTGCTTGCAAATGCTGCTGTCTGCACCTGCGCGCTCTTTCCCTCCAGCTTTATGCACCTCTGCAAGGCCATGGTAGCACCAACCAAACCTCGTCTTATTGGAGTGTTGTGCACACATCGGGAGGAGCTCACAGCTAGACCCATGTGTTGCTTTTTAAAAGCTTTGGCTGTTATTCCCAATCTTCACTTGCAAGGTGTAAAACCTTAAGGGGTCATCTTAGTTACACTGTCTTGTTGAAGCAATAAACACCAGCTGATGCTGATTTAAAACAGAAGATGAGCTAACACATTGTGCTCTCTGAAGTCAATTTATTTGGGTTATTCTTTTAATCTGAACTAATTATGAGCTAAAACAACAAATGTGAAGGTGTAAAGGAGAGTCCTGTCTTCTTCTCTGCCTATGAATGCATCAGACAAATGTGTGAGACAGATGTGCTCTTGCCAAGACTTGCGGTCCAGCTTCTCAGCTCTGCAGATTCTGCTTGTGAGCCCAACAGAGCTCAAATGGACCTGCCCTGGATGGTGGCTGTGTGAGATTTTCATTTTTGGATAATACTGGTAATAATTTCCTGAGAAAGAATATTTCTCTTTTAGCCCTTTAGGCAGAGGACTGATGTTCCAAAGAAGGAATGAGGAATTCCTTTTTTTTTTATTTATTTTTTATTGGTGTTCAATTGCCAACATATAGAATAACACCCAGTGCTCATCCCATCAAGTGCCCCCCTCAGTGCCCATCACCCAGTCACCCCATCCCCCTGCCCACCTCCCCTTCCACCACTCCTGGTTCGTTTCCCAGAGTTAGGAGTCTCATGTTCTGTCACCCTCGCTGATATTTCCCACTCATTTTTTCTCCTTTCCCCTTTATTCCCTGTCACTATTTTTTATATTCTCCAAATGAATGAGACCATATAATGTCTGTCCTTCTCCGATTGACTTACTTCACTCAGCATAATACCCTCCAGTTCCATCCACGTCGAAGCAAAAGGTGGGTATTTGTCGTTTCTAATGGCTGAGTAATATTCCATGGTATACATAAACCACATCTTCTTTATCCATTCATCTTTCGATGGACACCGAGGCTCCTTCCACAGTTTGGCTATCGTGGCCATTGCTGCTAGAAACATCGGGGTGCAGGTGTCCCGGCGTTTCATTGCATCTGTATCTATGGGGTAAATCCCCAGCAGTGCAATTGCTGGGTCATAGGGCAGATCTATTTTTAAGGAATGAGGAATTCCTTATTGAGCATTGGAAAACCCTCAATTTATTCTTTAAAAAAAAAAACTCTATTGAATTTTAATTAATATGCAAATAACTGCATAGATTTAATCTGTACAGTTTGATGAGTTTGGACATATGCAAACACTCATGATACCAGCACCACAGTTAAGGTAATACACATAGCCAACACCTTCCAAAGTTTCCTTGTGTCGGGGATCCCTGGGTGGCTCAGAGGCTTAGTGCCTGCCTTCAGTCCAGAGGTGGTCCTGGAGGCCCGGGATCGAGTCCCCCATCGGGCTCCCTGCATGGAGCCTGCTTCTCCCTCTGCCTGCGTCTCTGTCTCTCTGTCTCATAAATAAATAAAATATTTAAAAAACAAGTTTCCTTGTGTCACGTGTGTGTGTGTGTGTGTGTGTGTGTGTATAGTAACATGAAACCAACCTGCTTAACAAATTGTTAACTATAGGCAATGTGTTGTAGTTTCTAGAATATTCTAAAATTTTTTTAAAACTTATTCATGTATCATAAGTGAAACTTTATAGCCATTGACCATCTTCCCATTCCCTCCCAGCCCCCCACCCCTGGCAACTACTATTCGTTTTTCTGCTTCTCTGAGTTCATTTTAGAATAGTCACAGAAAATCTCATTGAAGTGGAATCATTCAGTATTTGTCCTTCTGTGAGTGGCTTATTTCACTTAGCATAATGTCTCCCAGGAAAAAAACATTAATAATAACCTTCTAAAAGTAATAATTATGATGATGATGATAATAATAATAACATTCTAAATAAATATTCTTAGATGATCAGATGTAGTCCTGGCCCTTCTATTCAGAGATCAAGGAAACTAACATAAATGTCTTCGATTTCCCTTCCTTTATAGAATACTTTTGTGTTCTAATTTCAATCTACCTCACCGGTCTTCTCTCCCACTATTCTCTTTCAAATATATTCTACATGTACTCTGGTCCAAAACAACAAAAAAAAAATCACATATGTTGACTTGATGTGCAGAAATTCATAGAACTTTAATTTTTACATGCCTTTCTGCTGATGGTTGAAAAACTTGATTTTGCCAAATAAAAGTGTCCAGCCTCTCTTGATTAGAAGAATAGCTCTTTTGGATTAACTTTGGCATTTTTTCAGGGTTTGCCCACTTCTTGAGTGTTCTCCCTTTTCTCACCTGCTTCCCTCACTGGCACCTTGTAGGCAGGGAGGATTCCTGGGAGGCATAGAGGAGCCTCTAGGTAAGTTATGTTTCCCTGATGGTTGCATCACCAGTCTGCCTCCCTGTCACACTGCAGGGAGTTTGGGCTCTCATGGTCGCTGGGCATATTGTGTTGGTGGCTGCTGATGTGTGGCTGGAGTTTGGGGTGTTGTGCTGGCAACTGTGCTGATGCCTGGAGTCCTCCATGGATCCTAGTCAAGAGGGAAGGCCTCATCTCAGCAGCTTCTCTTGAGGACCCCTGGCCTCTTCTGGCATCCAGGTCACCACACTGCTGGGCCCTCTTGGAGGGCTGGGATGTGTCGGCAACTTTCCCAGCATCTTAAAGCTGTAAGAGGATCTTATGAGGCTGCTCTGAGCTCACCAACTTAGATGTCCCTCCCAGCCAGGTGTGCTGGGGCATCTTCCTCTGGGATGCTTTGCTGACACAGGAACTTGTCTGAGGCTTGCCCCTACTCAAGCTATCCCTAATATTGTTTTGTTTCCCTCAAACTCCAAGTGGGACAAGAGCTTGCAAGCAACCTCTTCCCCTTTTCTTCCTTGCATTCCCAGGCATCTCCTCCCAAAGTAGAAGGTTTTCATTCTCCTCTATGTTTGGGCACATTTTTTAATGGTATTCTTCATCTTTCTCTGAGGCCACCTCTCAAAACTTTGGTTCTTCAAATAAAAACTCTGCTCCAAGACATTTGAGAAAACATTCCTCTATTGCTTGAAAGGCTATTTTTTTCTATTGATTATTCATTCAGTTATTTATACAATTATGAGTATGTAGCTCAATTAAAGTTCTCACAGCAAACATCCATATAAGATCAAGATCATACAGATCAATGAGTGGACACCAACAGCACCCCCAGTTCTCTTTCATACCCTCTCCCCATCACTGCACAAAAGCACTCTTTTGATTTTCTAGCACTGCAGAGTATTTGAAAGTCTAATTTTTTGAGACTATTATTTATCTCCAGACTTTATTTTAAAAATCTAGTTTGAAACTTAGAGCTGAGCGAGGACTTTGTTCTGGACAGTGTTCAGTCTCCCTTTCCCTGCAAAAAATTATCTTCATCTTCTTTGTTTAATGGAGGGAAGGCTGCAGGGTTTTCAAAACAACCAACTACCCGAACAAACAAATAAAAATACTAACTCTGGAAATAATAGGGAGGAAAAATACATCATATGGTATTTCAAACAACTGTCCACTATAATCAGCCAGACTAAACTGTTTCTCTTCCCCAAATATGCTGTACTGTCCTGCTTCTACATCTTGCCTGCATTGTTCCCTCTACCTCAAACACACCCAAGAATTCAGTTTTAACTTCACACCTGTTTTGCTGTTGCCTGGCTTTTTACATTGGTTGGTGAGCAGATTTCTCTTTTGATCCCAGATGTACTAAAAGAAACATTAGCAATGAATTAATTAAAATGACTTCTTACCAATGCCAGAGCTGAACTGGTGTGCCATACCATGTTTTCAGTAGCCACCTTAAGCTTTTGAAACAAATGAAGACACAACGTATCTGATAGACAGAAGCTTGTATTACCTGATGGCTCCTGGTGACTGAACATTCTCTGGTTTGTCGGGTGATCTTATGCACTAAGATTTAGATAAAATTGGCTTGAACCTACATAGAACAAAAAAACTCAACACTTTGAATATTTCCAGGAATTCTTGGGTGGGACCTATCTTTCTGACTTACTGCACAATTCTTTTTTTTCTTTTTTTTTTTTAATTTTTTTATTTATTTATGATAGTCACAGAGAGAGAGAGAGAGGCAGAGACACAGGCAGAGGGAGAAGCAGGCTCCATGCACCGGGAGCCTGATGTGGGATTCGATCCCGGGTCTCCAGGATCGCGCCCTGGGCCAAAGGCAGGCGCCAAACCGCTGCGCCACCCAGGGATCCCCCTTACTGCACAATTCTAATCATTGCTTGGTTCTTCTAGATGTTCAGTTAACCTAAGTCTCACTTCTGGCAACTACTCCCCTTTCCTTCCTCCCTTCATACCCTTGTGATTGCAGATATGAAACACAACCTCTTTTCTCTGATTCTGAAAAATACCACGCATCCAAGGCAAACATGAGTAGGAGTCATTTGTGGGAGATTCTGGGGTTAGGGCAGGACTAAAGAAAACTTACTCTGTAATACCAACCTCAGCTCTGCCTCCCAGCCATTCTCACAGTTGACCTCTGACTTGACATTGCCTGCCCTGTTGGGCTCTTTCTTCCTTACCACCAATTTTCCTTTCCCATAGCCTCCCTCATTCCTAGCACTCTCCTTCCATGATGGTATCCTCAGAGATTTAAATATTTCTCTATCAATTAGCTTTTGTTGGTTAACAAACCAATTCCAAACAAACCACTTATTTAGCTAGTAATTCTGCTGGTCAGCAATTTGGACTAGACTCAGCTGGGCACCCTCATGCATCTGCTATCATCGGGAAGGTTAGCTTTGCTTTTACTAGCTGGCTCTCATATGTCTAGGGCCTCACCGGGACAGATGAGCTGACATGAATCTCCCATGGGAGTCTCTCATCCTCCAGTAAGCTAACCAGTGTTTGTTCACATGGAGGCTGGGCCAAGTTCTAAGAGAACAAGCAACATGTATACAAGGCTTCTTGAATCCTAGGAAAAACTAGTACATCACCTCTGCTGCATTTGAAGTCAGGTGGTCAAAAAGCTACAAAGTCACTTTGAAAGATGGTATGCATATGATGAGCTAGGAGTGGGGTGGGGGGATAATTATAGCTATTTTAGCAGATTATACAAGGACTGGAATTATACAAGGACAGGAATCCAAAGTACCCCAGTGTAGTGATCAGACAGTTTCTAACTTCCCCGATATGTCTGTAGAAAGAAATGGGTCAACCACAAACTGTGAAATAGATTTAAAATATACTGGAGATAGTACTTGCTTAAAAATGCATCATAAGGGAAAAGTCCTTTTAAAATCAATTCTCAATAATGGCCAGAGTTAATAAAGACTTAAAAGAGAACTAAAGCTTCTGTAAAAGTAATAAAAAAAAAGTTCCTTTCCTAAGGAAAAGGAAAGAAGCTGATGAGGGAAAAATAATCAGTTCTGGGAAAGCAAATTTCAACAAGTGTAGGGCACTGACGAGGAAAAAAAAAAGACTTGATGGGAAGAAAGGATTCCAGAAGAGCTGGATGCTCTTTAAACAAACAATTTTGGCAGGTGAACAAACTATATGGGAAGTGCAGGACAGGGAAAAGCCTGCCAAATTGGAGGAGCAGAACTGTGCAAAGTTCTGAAAGGCAATTTAGAGAACCAAGGAAAGATGTTGAGCCAGATCACCAAGGATGAACAAAAAGAAGGAACACAAATGTGTACGGACCACATCAAAAGTGAGAAAGATAATACAATGTAGGGTACACACAAAAGACATCAGGAAGCAGTTAATCAGCTGCAATAATAAAAACCAAGTTATTATTGACTATGTTACCATATGGCTAAATAAACAGTCCTGGATTTCATACATTTCTCTACAAGCCTGTTGTCTGACACCACTGTCAGCACTGACTAAGATGCATGTAGTTGGAAAGCAGAAACCCTAACTCAAAATGGCATTTAAAATAAAGGGAGGGATCCCTGGGTGGTGCAGCAGTTTGGCGCCTGCCTTTGGCCCAGGGCGCGATCCTGGAGACCCGGGATCCAATCCCACGTTGGGCTTCCGGTGCATGGAGCCTGCTTCTCTCTCTCTCTGTGTCTCTGCCCCTCTCTCTCTCTCTCTCTCTGTGACTATCATGAATAAATAAATAAAATCTTTAAAAAAATTTAAAATAAAATAAAATAAAATAAAATAAAGGGAATTTACTGGACCTTGTAACCACTCTCCAAAGGTAGAGTGATCTTCAAGTAAACTTCCATTATAGTTTGAATTTTATTGTCTGAAATTATGTTGGCTGTCCCCTCTACTGTATGTTGTCTTCCTCAGCTGGGTTCCCTCATAGTTGCAAAAGGGCTGCAGCAATTCCAAAGGTCATATCCTCACATCACTCCATTCAAAAGAGTTTCACTTCCTCGAGCCACTGAGTAAACCTCTGGGCTTTCCGCTGATTGAACGGACTCAGGTAATGACAACATAGATTGCTTTAGACTTAACTGTATCCATCCCTGAGGAACCAAGGCAAGGAATGGATTTATGCTGATTTCATTGGGTTCTGTAGAGACTACAACATGGAGACTCCATCTCACTCACCTCACATAGCAGGTACTCAGTGGGGAAGTGTGCAGTGGAGGGAGCCAGTAAATTGCCTGCTTCAGGTAATGCAGGTGACAGAAGGGGAGCAGGAATAAACTGTCCTTGACTGGGCTCTGATTTGGGTGAATAAGTAGGCAAATATTAAGAAACAAACAATGGCAGGTTATTGTGTAACAAACCATGACAGGTTATAGAACATTCTCAGGGAGTAAACCTTAGCTTGGATCTCTTGCATTTCTCTCTTAAAGAAAAGCAACAATTCTATGTATTAAAAAGCATAATAGGTGCTACAAAGCCTTCTCCTCTTCTCAGTTATTGTGTCACTAAATGTGTGAGAGTGTGAATCCCATTTCTCACAATGGGTCTTCCACAGAGTCAAAGGTTCTTGTGCGGGACACCTGGGTGGCTCAGCGGGTTAGCACCTGCCTTCACACCCAGGGCGTGATCCTGGAGTCCCAGGATCAAGTCCCATATCGGGCTCCCTGTAGGGAGCCTACTTCTCCCTCTGCCTATGTCTCTGCCTCTCTCTCATGAATAAATAAATAAAATCTTTAAATCAAAACAAAGGTTCTTGTGCTTCCTGCCCAATTCCAAATAAAACCAAAAACATTCCAATGCAAATAGTTGTCCCGTATGCAATTATCATCTCAATAAATTCTATTTTCATTTCAACAAAATGTAATTGGTGAGAACAACTGTGGGTGATACATTTATTCTTAAATTAACAATAACTTTGGCCTTCTAAAAAAGCATAATTTCAGGTTTTTTTCCCTGTAATTACTAGTCTTCATATCTTTGAAATTTCTAGGGAAAAAAAATTTATTTCCTGGGGAAAATGTTTTGAGTAAGCCTCTAAACCTCATCTGCAAAATAAGAAAGATCACACTGACTTCATAGGGTACATGAGGATTAAAGGGGCTAGCTAACATATGAAAAGTAAGTACAAAGTGCCTGACATATTAATATAATATCATTATATAATAGAATTTATTAATATCATGTAGTAATATGTAATATCATTATAATATAATAGCTATGTCATTATTACTCCATTTGCCTGTATTTACTCAATCCTTAGGCTAGACCTAGAAGGGTCACTATTTTTTTTTAGCCCATTTTACAGAGGAAACTGAAGCATAGATAATTAAAAGGCTATTGATTTTCTTACATAGTGACATGGCAGGATTTTCCTGGTAAGTTGTAGAATAAGATTCACACCTTGAAACCAGCTTTAAACTGGGGCATCTGGGTGGCTCAGTTAAGTATTAGTGATTTCAGCTCAGGTCATGATCTCATGGGTCATGACATTGAGCTCTGCGTTGGGCTCTTGGGCGCAGCAGGGAGGCTGCTTGGGATTCTCACCCTCTGTCTCTCCCTTCCCACTTGCTGGGAAGAAATCTTTAAAAATAAAGAAATCTTTAAAAAAAATAATAAGAGGAACTTCAGATTTACTAATCTCTTACTTTCCTTGAACTCTCTTCTGATCACTACTCTACTTACTCAGTTGGAAAACAACAAATATAATGAGAAGTTATCTCTCCTATTCATTCATAGTCAAAGCTACCTTATTGGGCTTTTATTTTCTAACACCTTCTATCTTCCAGCCTCTTTTGTTTTTAGTTTATAGATGATAAAAATTACAATTAAGCATAAATACTTAACCTTAACACTTAAATACCTGGCACTTAGTTGGTAGTCACTATTATTTATTGAAGGAACGAATGAATGAAACCCAACACTAAAGGGAAAAAAAGACTTACAGAAGAAATAAAAACTCTAATTCTTACACCACCACTCAGGCTAATGATAGGACCAATGGAAGATAAAAATAGAAGAAAGCCTGAACTAGATGTGGAAACTAGGAAAAGTGGCGTTACATGCCAGAAACATAACAGAATTTCTGCTAAATATAAAGGGAATGGGAACAAACTATAGGAAGTCACAAAAGGTCAACTGTACATAGAATTTTACAAACTGTTTTTATCATTATCTCTTAAAATTTTTTTCCAGGTGAATATCAATATTACCACTTCATTTGCTTATCAACATCTCATTACATGTTATATATGATTTATTTCATTCTTGCTACCATTTAATTGTATCAATTTTTGCTTTTATAAAACTGGCATTGAACATTGAGAATTTTTCTTATTTTTAAAGGCACCTGCTTGCAGAATGAAAACATGATTACAAAAGTTTTTTTTAAAGATTTTATTTATTTATTCATGACAGACACAGAGAGAGAAAGCGAGGCAGAGACACAGGCAGAGGGAGAAGCAGGCTCCATGCAGGGAGCTCGATGTGTGACTCGATCCCAGGTCTCCAGGATCACATCCCAGGCGGAAGGCGGCACTAAACCACTGGGCCACCGGGGCTGCCCTGATTACAAAAGTTATCAAGAAAAAAATAGATAAAAGTTAGTATATATGACAAAAGATTAAAAAGCAAAAGAAGTTGAAAACAGCAAAATAAGATGACAGAAGAGCAAATATATTAGTAAATGAATATAAATGGAAGAATGTACCTCTTAAGAGGTTAAGAAAAAAACCTGTGTTCAGGTCTGAAGCTAATCAACTTCATTCAGGTTATATAAGGCACTAGAAGGAAAGTTACACATAAAAAATTAAAAGGATATGCAAGAAGAAATTAGGCAAATGGTTGTATAAAGGACCCAGGTCTTTTCCATCTCTGTGCTCTGACATCCCTGTTTGGGTTTTTAGGCTTCTAACGAGATGGATGCAGCGATTCTGGGTGTCATACCAGAAACAGCAATATCCAGGTGGAAATAAGAGACCCCAGCTCTTGCTCAGAAGAAGGACACTTTCCCAAAGACTCCCTACCTACCCACACACTTCATTTTGGCCAGCACTGAATCCCACGCCTAATGATCTATCAACTGAAAAAAAAAGGATTCACCCTTAAACCAAACAAACCTTCTCCTGAGACACA
>NW_023329970.1:0-30050 GCF_011100685.1 Canis lupus familiaris | reverse complement strand
GGGCCTCACCGGAACACAATGCTCTGATCCATATTTGCGGCCTCTCCTGGACTGTTGACTCTCGTCCTTACTGGCCATCATGGGAACCTGGATTATCTCTTAATACCTGGGACTCACTGGACCGTGTGGACTGTGGTCCCACTGGGCCTCACGTGGACGAGGTGACTGGTTCCAACCAGGGGCCTCACATGGACCTGGTGTGACTCAGGTCCTTTAGGACAACCATGTGGAACTGGTTTCTCATTCCACTCGGGCTTCAAGGGACCTAGCCTAGGATCTCATCCCACTCTGGCCCTCACCGTGACGTGCGACTTGGTCCCACCTGGATACCACCAGAACCGGGTGACTCTGGTCCCATCTGGGGACTTCATCGCACTGTGGGACCACTGCAGTCCTCAACTGGGATCACAGGACCTAGTGAATCTAATCCTTGACTTAGACCTCGTCTGGACCTTGTGACACTTTTTCCACCTGCGATCAGAAATGGGACAGGTACTCTGTTCTCCACCGGGCCTCACCTGGACCATGATACTTTTGCTCCACACTTTGGCCTCTACTGGTCCTGATGACACTTGGTCCACCCACCTAGGCCTTCAATTGTAACCTGGTGACGTGGTCCCCCATGGGTTCACCTGCGACCTAGTGAATCTCGTGCCCACATGAACAAAACAGGGGAACCGGGTGAACTGGGGTTTCTTGTAGACTCACATTTACTCGAGTGACTATGGTCCACTAGGGTTCTCACTGGATCTGGTGACTCTCTGGGCCTGCAGGTTGGCCTCACACTGGACCTGGTGATTGGGGGTGCCACTGGGCCTTCATCTACCTGGTGACTCAGTTCACCAAGTGGGCCTCTTGGAGTGGGAATCTGGTCCTTACTGCATCCTTCCCAGAGTCGGGGACTCTCGGTCACCATTGGGCCTCACTGGTACTGTTGAAATGGTCACATCTAGGCCTCACCCAGTCTGGTGAATTTGTCTCACTGGACTGATTGCGGGTGGACTCTTTCTGGGCATAATAGGATATGGGGAATCTGATCCTATCTGCGCGGCACCCAGACCTGGTGACTCTGGTCCTCACCTGGGCATAATTGGTACCTGATGACTCTGTTCCACACCTGAGCCTACCTGGACATGATATCTGCAACATCTCTAGCCTACCCTGACGTGGTGACTCTGGTCCCCTATGTTGGATGTCACCTGGACCAGGTGAATCTGCTACCCCTCTAGGCTCAACCAGATCTGGTGGCTCTGGTCCTCAACTGGGCCTCACCTGCACCTAGGAATATGCTCGATCTGTCCTCATTTGGACCTGGTGGACTCTGGTCCCTACCTGGGCATCATCGGGACATGCTTGTTCCACTGCATGACTTGCAGGTTGGCCTCACTGGACCTGCGTAAATATTGTCCTACCTCGGCATTCCTTCAGGACCTGGTTCCACTGCATGGCCCTGCAGGTTGGCATCACCTGGACCTGGTAAATCTAGTCCATACGTGGGCATCATCGAGACACGGTTCTTGCATGGCGAGCAGGTTGTCCTCACATGGCCCTGGTGAGTGGGGTTGTAACTTGGACCTCACGCATACCTGGTGACACAGGTCGCACGTGTGCCTCACTTGGATCTGATGATCTGTTCCTTACCTGGTCCTCACCTGGAACGGTAACTCTGGTCACTACCTGGGAATAACCATGACCTGGTGAATCTGGTCCGCATCTAGTCCTCACCCAGTCCTGGTGAATTTTTTCTGGCCCCACTGGACCTGATTGCTGTGGACTCCTTCTTGGCGTCAACTGGAACCAGTGACTCTGAATCCTATCTGGGCCTCTCTGAGATCTGGGTGACTCTGGTCCTCACCTGTGGACCATTATGACCTGGATACTCTGTTCCACACCTGAGCCTCACCTGGACATGATGACTCTGGAACCCCTCTGGGCCTCAGCCTGACATGGTGACTCTGGTCCCATCTGGATTGTCACCTAGACCAGGTGTATCTGGTACCCCTCTAGGCCTCAACTAGACCTGGTGACTCTGGTCCTCAACTGGGCCTCACCGGGACCTAGTGAATATGCTCCCCACCTGGGCCTCATCTGGACCTGGTGACTCTGGGTCTACCAGGGCATCACCGGGACATGGTTACTCTATACCCCAATGGGACTGACCTGATCCTGGTAACTCTGTACCAGGTGACTCTGATCCACCTGGGCTTCACCTGTAACTGGTGACTCTGATCCTAATATGGCCTCACCTGACGTGGTGACTGTGGATCCCAGTGGGACCTCACCTGGAACTCTGTCTCTGGTCCCACCTGGGCCTCACCAGGACCTGGTGTCTCTGTTAACCACCTGGGTAGCATCAGGATATGGTTACACTGTTCACTAACAGTGACCCAACCGGACCTATTAACTCTGGTCTTCACCTGGGCCACACTGGACATGGTGACACTGGTTCCCACCTGGGACTCACCTCTACATGGAGAGTCAGTTCACCACCTGGTCCTCACCTGTAACTGGTGATTCTCGTTCCCACATGGACATCATGGGGACCTTTTGGCTGTAGTGTTTTCTAGCTTCTCATGTACCTCGAGACTCTGGTCCCCACCAGGACCTAACCGGGACCTGGTGAGTGTGGTTGCCACCTGCACCTCACCTGGACCTGGTGATTCTGGTCTGCACCCGAGACTACCCTGGATCTGGTGACTGTGGTCCCCACCTCGGCTTCACCTGGATTTGGGGACTCTTGTCCCCATCTGGGCCTAACCTGACCCTGTTGACCATGGTCCTCAACTGGGCAAAATTGGGACCCGGTGACTGTGTTTCCACAACTGGACCTCACCTGGACCAGGTGACTCTGGTCCCCCTCTGGGTCTCACCGTGCCCTAGTGACTGTGAACCCCACTTTGGCCTGACTTGGACCTGGTGACCCTGGTTGCCTCCTGCGCCTGACCTCGAACTGTTGACTCTGGTTCTTTCAAGGGCCTCCCCTGGACCTGGTCATCCTTGTCCCCACCTGGGCCTCACCTGGACGTGGTGACTCTTGTCACCACCGGGGACTCAACTGAACCTGGTTACTGTGTCCCACACATGGGCCTCAAGTAGACCTGTTGACCATGGTCCCCCAAGCCGGCCTCACATGGACCTGTTGCCTCTGATACCTACCAGCACCTCACGTGTACCTGGTAACTCTGGTCCTCACCTGGGCCTCATCTGGACCTAGTGACGCTGGTCCCCACCTGGGCTTCACCTCGATCTGGTGACTCTGGTCCCCACCTGGACTTCACCTGGATCTGTTGACTCTGGTCCCTCACCTGGACCTCTCCTGGACCTGGTGACTCTTTCCAACATGGACCTCACATGGATCTGGTGACTCTGGTCCTCAGTTTGGCCTCACCTGGAACTGGTGTCTCTCGTCCACACTTTGACCTAACTGAGAATTGCTGAATCTTGCCCCACCTAGGCCGCACCCTGACATGGTGACTCTTGTCCCCAGCTATGCCTCATCGACCTTATGAATCTGGTCCTCACGTGGGCTTCACATGTCCTGGGACTCAGCTGGATAGAGTGGCTCTGGTTCCCACAAGGGGCTCACCTCATACTGGTGACTGTGGTCTTTTTCTGTGACTCACCAGGACCTAGTGATTCTGTTCCCCATCTGGGCCTGCATGGCCCTAGTGACTCTGGTCCTGACCCAGGCATCATTCGGAACTGGATACTCTATTCCACACCTGGGCCTCACTTTGACCACGGACCACTGGTCCCATTCTGGGCCTCAAACTAAACTGGTTACTCTGGTTCCCCTTCTGGGCCTCACCCTTACCTGGTAAATCTGGTCACCCCTTGGGCTTCACTTGGGCCTGGTGAATCTGGTCCTTAGCTGGTCCGCACATGGATCTGGTGACTGTTCGCCACCTGGGGCTCACATGGACTTGGTGAATCCTGTTGCCACCTGCACCTCAATGGGACCTCTGACTCTTTTCCCACCTGGCATCAATGGGACATCGTTACTCTGTTCCCCACCCGGGCCTCACCTGGACATGATAACTTTGCTCCACACTTTGGCCTCAACTGGTCCTGATGACGCTGGTCCCCCCCACCTAGGCCTCAATCTGGACCTGGTGACTGTGGTCCCCACCTCTTTCTCACCGGGACCTGGTGTCTCTCATTCCCACATGAACCACACCTGGACCTGGTGATGGTGGTGTTCTTGAAGACGCACATTTACCTGGTGACTCCGGTCCCCACTAGGGCCTCACCTGGATCTGGTGACTCTGGCCTGAAGGTTGTCCTCACCTGGACCTGGTGAGTGGGGTTGCCACCCCATACCTGGTGACTCAGTTCCACACGTGGGCCTTTTGGACCTGTTAATCTGGTCGTTAACTGGTCCTCTCCCAGACCCGGGGACTCTGGTCCCCAACTGGGCCTCATCTGGACCTGTGAATCTGGTCCCCATCTGGGCCTCACCCAGTCCTGGTGAATTTGTTCCCCATCTGAATCTGATTGCTGTGGACTCTTTCTTGGCCTCACCGGGAAATGGTGACTCTGATCCTATCTGCGCGTCACCCAGACCTGGTGACTCTGGTCCTCACCTGGGCATCATTGGTACCTGGTGACTCTGTTCCACACCAGAGCCTCACCTGCACATGATGACTCTGGAACCCCTCTGGGCCTCACCCTGACCTGGTGATTCTGGTCCCCATTTGGATGTCACCTGGACCAGGTGTATCTGGTACCCCTCTAGGCCACAACCAGATCTGCTGACTCTGGTTCTCAACTGGGCCTCACCTGGACCTAGTGAATATGCTCCATCTGGGCCTCATTTGGACCTGGTGACTCTGGTCACTACCTGGGCATCATCGGGACATGGTTCCACTGCATGACCTGCAGGTTGGCCTCACCTGGACCAGGTAACTCTGGTCCCTACCTGGGCATCATCGGGACATGGTTCCACACATGGCCTGCAGTTTGGCCTCACCTGGACCCGGTAACTCTAGTTGCTACCTGGGCATCATCGGGACATGGTTCCTCTGCATGGCCTGCAGGTTGGGCTCACCTGGACCTGGTGAGTGGCGTTGTCACCTTGGCCTCACCCATGCCTGGTGACACAGGTCCCCACGTGGGCCTCACTTGGACCTGGTGAATCTGGTCCTTACCTGGTCCTCACCCCGAAACTCCTAAATCGGGTCACCACCTGGGAATCACCTGAACCTGGTTAATCTGGTCCCCATCTGGTCCTCATCTAATCCTGGTGACTAAGTCACCCCACCTGGACCTGATTGCTGTGGACTCCTTCTTGGCCTCACCTGGAACTGGTGACTCTGAACCTAAGCATGGCCTCACCTGACCTGGTGACTGTGGTTCCCATCAGGACTTCACCCGGATCTCATGTCTCTGGTCCCACCTGGGCCTCACCATGACCTGGTGTCTCTCGTACCCACCTGGGTAGCATCAGGATATGGTTACACTGTTCACTAACAGTGACACAGCCGGACCTATTAACTCTGGTCTTCACCTGGGCCACACCTGTACATGGTGACACTGGTTCCCACCTGGGTCTCACCTGAACATGGTGAGTCGGATCCCCACAGGGTCCTCTCTTCTAACTGGTGATTCTCGTTCCCACAAGGACATCATGTGGACCTGGTGGCTGCAGTGTTTCTACCTTCTCATGTACCTCGTGATTCTGGTCCCCACCAGGGCCTCACCGGTTCCTGGTGAGTGTGGTTGCCACCTGCACCTCACCTGGACCTGGTGATTCTGGTCTGCAACTGAGACTACCCTGGATCTGATGACTGGGGTCCCAACCTGGGCTTCACCTGGATTTGGGGACTCCGGTCCCCACCTGGGCCTCACCTGGCCCTGTTGACCATGGTCCTCACCTGGGCAAAATCGGAACCGGTGACTGTGTTCCACACCTGGACCTCACCTGGACCAGTTTACTCTGGTCCCCCTCTGGGTCTCACCGTTCTCTAGTGACTCTGAACCCCACTTTGGCCTGACTTGGACCTGCTGACCCTGTTTGCCACCTGCGCCTGACCTCGCACTGTTGACTCTGGTTCTTTCAAGGGCCTCCCCTGTACCTGGTGATCCTGGTGCCCACCTGGGCCTCACCTGGACCTGGTGACCCTTGTCACCACCGGGGACTCACTTGGACCTGGTTACAGTGTTCCACACTGGGCCTCAAGTAGAACTCTTGACCATGGTCCCCAAGCCTGCCTCACATGGACCTGTTGCCTCTGATACCTACCGGCGCCTCACGTGTACCTGGTAACTCTGGTCCTCACCTGGGCCTCATCTGGACCTAGTGACTCTGGTACCAATCTGGGCTTCACCTGTATCTGGTGACTCAGGTCCCCACCTGGACCTCTCTTGGACCTGGTGACTCTCTTTCCAACATGGACCTCACCTGGATCTGGTGACTCTGGTCCTCAGTTTGGCCTCACCTGGACCTGGTGTCTCTCGTCCCCACTTTGACCTAACTCAGAACTGCTGAATCTTGCCCCACCTAAGCCGCACCCAGACCTGGTTACTCTTGTCCTCAGCTATGCCTCATTCGACCTGATGAATCTGGTCCTCACGTGGGCCTCACATGGACCTGGGACTCAGCTGGATAGAGTGGCTCTGGTTCCACAAGGGGCTCACCTGATACTGCTGAATGTGGTCTTATTCTATGTCTCACCAGGACCTAGTGATTCTGTTCCTCATCTGGGCCTGCATGGCCCTAGGTACTCTGGTCCTCACCTAGGCATCATTGGGTCCTGGATACTCTATTACACACCTGGACCTCACTTTGACCAGTGAACTCTTGTCCCATTCTGGGCCACAAACTAAACTGGTTACTCTGGTTCCCCCTCTGGGCCTCACCCTTCCTGGTGACTCTAGGCAACCCTTGGGCTTCACTTGGCCCTGGTGAATCTAGTCCTTAGCTGGTCCACACCTGGATCTGGTGACTGGTCGCCACCTGCGCCTCACCTGGGCTTGGTGAATCCTGTTGCCATCTGCGCCTCCCCTGGACCTTGTGACAGTGGTCCCACCTGGACCTCACCTGGATCTGGTGGCTCTGGTTCCCATATGGGGCTCTCCTGGACCTGGTTCCTGTGGTCTCCATCTGGCCTCACCTGGAACACAATGACTCTGATCCATATTTGGGCCTCTCCTGGACCTGTTTACTCTGTCCTCACCTTGGCATTATTGGGACCTGGATACACTCTTATATACCTGGGCCTCAGCTGGACCTGGTGACTGTGGTCCCACCTGGCCTCAGCTGGAGGGGTGACTGGTTCCCACAGGGACCTCACCTGGACCTGGTGACTCAGGTCCTCATATGGGCATCATGGTTCCTGCTTTCTCAGGTCCACATTGGGGCCTCACCTGTACCTAGTGATTCTCGTCCCCCTCTGGGCCTCACCCTGACGTGGTGACTCTGGTCCCCACCTGGATATCACCAGAACCGGGTGACTCTGGTTCCCCTCTGGGACTCACCCAAACCTGGGGACACTGGTCCTCAACTGGGCCTCAACAGGACCTGATGAATCTACTCCTCACTTAGACCTCGTCTGGACCTGTGACTCTTTTCCCACCTGACATCAATGGGACATGGTTACTCTGTTCCCCAACTGGGCCTCACCTGGATATGATAACTTTGCTCCACACTTTGGCCTCAACTGGTTCTGATGAATCTGGTCCCCACACCTAGGCCTCAATCTGGACCTGGTAACTGTGGTCCCCACCTGGGTCTCTCCTGGACCTGGTGACTCTTGTTCCTACATGAAACACCCTGGACATGGTGACTGTGGTGTTCTTGTAGACTCACATTTACCTTGTGACTCTGGTCCCCACTGGGCCTCACGTGGATCTGGTGACTCTGGCCTGCAGGATGCCCTCACCTGGACCTGGTGAGTGGGGATGCCACCTAGGACACACCCATACCTGGTGACTCAGGTCCCCACGTGTGCCTCTTGGACCTGGAGAATCTGGTCCTTACCTGGTCCTCTACTAGACCCGGGGACTCCGGTCACCACCTGGACCTCACCTGGACCTGGTGAGTGAATCTGGTCTCCATCTGGGCCTCACCCATTCCTGGTGACTTTGTTCCCCACCTGGACCTGATTGCTGTGGACTCTTCTTGGCCTTACCTGGAAATGGTGGCTCTGATACTATCTGAGCGTCACCGAGACCTGGTGACTCTGGTCCTCACCTGGGCATCATTGGTACCTGGTGACGCTGTTCCACACCTGAGCCTCACCTGGACATGATGACTCTGGAACCTCTCTGGGCCTCAACCTGACCTGGTGACTCTTGTCCCCATCTGGATGTCAACTGGACCAGGTGATTCTTGTACCACTCTAATACTCAACCAGATCTGGTGACTCTGGTCCTCAACTGGGCCTCACCTGGACCTAGTGAATATGCTCCAACTGGGCCTCATTTGGACCTGGTGACTCTGCTCCCTTCCTGGGCATCATCGGGACATGGTTCAGCTGCATGGCCTTCAGGTTGGCCTCACCTGGACCTGGTAACTCTGGTTCCTACCTGGGCATCATCGGGACATTGTTCCTCTACATGGCCTGCAGGTTGGCCTCACATGGAGCTGGTGAGTGGGGTTGGCACCTGGGCCTCACACATACATGGTGACACAGCTCCCCCGTGGGCCCAGTTTGACCTGGTGATTCTCGTCCTTACCTGGTCCTCACCCGTACCTGGTAACCCTGGTCACCATCTGGGAATCACCTGGACCTGGTGAATCTGGTCCCCATCTGGTCGTCACCCAGTCCTGGTGACTTTGTTCCCCTCTGGACGGTGGCTTGCAGGTTGGCCTCACCTGGACCTGGTGAGTGGGGTTGCCACCTGAGCTTCACCTATACCTGGTGACTCAGGAACCCACGTGGTTCTCTTGGACCTGGTGAATCTGCTCCTTACATGGTCCTCTCCCAGACCCGGGGATTCTGGTCACCACCTGGGCCTCCCCTGGACCTGGTGAATCTGTTCCCCATCTGGGCCTCTACCAGTCCTGGTGACTTTGTTCCCCACCTGGACCTGATTGCTTTGGACTCTTTCTTGGCCTCACCTGGAACTGGTGACTCTTATCCTCTCTGCGCGTGACTCAGGCCTGGTGACTCTGGTCCTCACCTGGGCAACATTGGTACTTGGTGACTCTGTTCCACACCTGAGCCTCACCTGGACATGATGACTCTGGAACCTCTCTGGGCCTCACCCTGACCTGGTGACTCTGGTCCCCATCTGGATGTCACCTGGACCAGGTGATTCTGGTACCCCTCTAGGCCTAAACAAGATCTGGTGTCTCTGTTCCTCAAATTGGCCTCGGCTGGACCTAGTGAATATGCTCCATCTTGGCCTCATTTGGACCTGGTTACTCTGGTCCCTACCTGGGCATCATGGGGACCTGGTTTCACTGCATGGCCTGCAGGTTGGCCTCACCTGGACCTGGTAATTCTGGTCCATACCTTGGCATTATCGGGACCCCGGTTCCTTTGCATGGCCTGCAGGTAGGCCTCACCTGGACCTGGTGAGTGGGGTGGCCACTTGGGCCTCACACATACCTGGTTACACAGGACCCTACGTGGGCCTCACTTGGACGTGGTGTATCTGGTAATTCTGGTCACCACATGGGAATCACCTGGACCTGGTGAATCTGGTAAATCTGGTCACCACCTGGGAATCACCTGGACCTGGTGAATCTGTGTCCCCATCTGGGCCTCACCCAGTCCTGGTGCCTTTTTTCCCCACCTGGACCTGATTGCTGTGGACTCCTTCTTAGCCTCACCGGGATCTACTGACTCTGATCCTAACTGGGCCTAACCCAGATCTGGTGACTCTGGTCCTCACCTGTGTACCATTATGACCTGGATACTCTGTTCCACACCTGAGACTCACCTGGACATGATGACACTGGATCCCCTCTGGGCCTCTCCCTGACATGGTGACTCTGGTCCCCATCTGGACGGCACCTAGACCAGGTGAATCTGGTACCCCTCTAGGCCTCAACTTGACCTGGTGACTCTGTTCCTCAACTGGGCCTCACCGGGACCTAGTGAACATGGTCCCCACCTGCGCCTCATCTGGACCTGGTGACTCTGGTTCTACCTGGGCATCACCGGTACATGGTTACTCAATTCCCCACTGGGACTGCCTGATCCTTGTAACTCTGGTCCTGACTTTGCCCTCTTCTATACCAGGTGACTCTGGCTCCACCTGGGCCTCACCTGTAACTGGTGACTCTGATTCAAAGCATGGCCTCACCTGACATGGGGACTGTGGTTCCAATGGGGACCTCAACTGGACCTCAGGTCTCTGGTCCCATCTCGGGGTCACCAGGAACTGGTGTCTCTGGTACCCACCTGTGTAGCATCAGGATATCGTTACACTGTTCACTAACAGTGACCCAGCTGGACCTATTAACTCTAGTCTTCACCTGGGCCACACCTGGACATGGTGACACTGGCTCCCACCTAGGTCTCACCTGTACATGGTGAGTCGGATCCCCACCTGGTCCTCACCTGTAACTGGTGATTCTCGTTCCCACATGGACATCATGTGGATCTGGGGGCTGCAGTGTTTCTAGCTTCTCATGTACCTCGTGACTCTGGTCCCCACCAGGGCCTCACCGGGACCTGGTGAGTGTGGTTGCCACCTGCTCCTCACCTGGACCTGGTGATTCTGGCCTGCACCTGAGACTACCCTGGATCTGGTGACTGTGGTCTCCACCAGGGCTTCACCTGGATTTGGGGACTCCGGTCCCCATCTGGGCCACACCTGGTCCTGTTGACGATGGTCCTCAACTGTGCAAAATTGGGACCCGGAGACTTTGTTCCACAACTGGACCTCACCTGGGCCATGTGACTCTGGTCCCCCTCTGGGTCTCACCGTGCCCTAATGACTCTGAACCCCACTTTGGCCTGACTTGGACCTGCTGTCCTTGGTTGCTACCTGTGCCTGACCTCGAACTGTTGACTCTGGTTCTTTCAAGGGCCTCCCCTGTATCTGGTGATCCTGGTCCCCACCTGGGTATCACTTGGACGTGGTGACTCTTGTCACCACCGGGGACTCACCTGGACCTGGTTACTGTGTTCCACACATGGGCCTCAAATACAACTGTTGACCATGGTCCCCAAGCCGGCCTCACATGGAGCTGTTGCCTCTGATTCCCACCGTGGCCTCACGTGTACCTGGTAACTCTGGTCCTCACCTGGGCCTCATCTGGACCTAGTGACTCTGGTCCCCACCTGGGCTTCACTTGGATCTGTTGACTCTGGTCCCCACCTGGACTTCACCTGGATCTGGTGACTCTGGTCCCCACCTGGACCTCTCCTGGACCTGGTGACTCTCTTTCCAACATGGACCTCACCTGGATCTGGTGACTCTGGTCCTCAGTTTGGTCTCACATGGACCTGGTGTCTCTCGTCCCCACTTGGACCTAACTCAGAACTGCTGAATCTTGCCCCACCTAGGCCGCACCCAGACCTGGTGACACTTGTCCCCAGCTATGCCTCAATTCGACCTGATGAATCTGGTCCTCACGTGGGCCTCACATGGACCTGGGACTCAGCTGGATAGAGTGGCTCTGGTTCCCACAATGGGCTCACCTGATACTGCTGACTGTGGGCTTATTCTATGGCTCACCAGGACCAAGTGATTCTGTTCCCCATTTGGGCCTGCATGGCCCTATTGACTCTGGTCCTCACCAAGGCATCATTGGGACCTGGATACTCTATTCCACACCTGGGCCTCACTTTGACCGGGGACCTCTGGTCCCATTCTGGGCCTCAAACTAAAACTGGTTACTCTGGTTCCCCCACTGGGCCTCACCCTTACCTGGTGACGCTGGTCACCCCTTGGGCTTAACCTGGGCCTGGTGAATCTGGTCCTTAGCTGGTCCTCACATGGATCTGGTGACTGGTCGCCACCTGGGCCTCACCTGGACTTGTGAATCCTGTTGCCACCTGTGCCTCACCGGGACCTTGTGACTCTTTTCCCACCTGGCATCAATGGGACATGGTTACGCTGTTCCCCACCTGGGCCTCACCTGGACATGATAACTTTACTCCACACTTTGGCCTCAACTGGTCCTGATGACTCTGGTCCCCCCACCTAGCCCTCAATCTGGACCTGGTGACTGTGGTCCCCACCTGGGTCTCACCTGGACCTGGTGTCTCTCGTTCCCACATGACCACACCTAGACTTGGTGACTGTGGTGTTCTTGTAGACGCACATTTACCTGGTGACTCCAGTCCCCACTAGGGCCTCACGTGGATCTGGTGACTCTGGCCTGAAGGTTGGCCTCACCTGGACCTGGTGAGTGGGGTTGCCACCCCGTACCTTGTGACAGTTCCCCACGTGGGCCTCTTGGACCTGGTGAAACTGGTCCTTACCTGGTTCACTCCCAGACCCGGGGACTCTGGTCACCACCTGGGCCTCACCTGGACCTGTTGAATCTGGTCCCCATCTGGGCCTTACCCAGTCCTGGTGACTGTGTTCCCCACCTGGACCTGATTGCTGTGGACACTTTCTTGGCCTCACCTGGAACTGGTGACTCTGATCCTATGTGCGCCTCACCCAGATCTAGTCACTCTGGTCCTCACCTGTGGACCACTATGACCTGGACACTGTGTTCCCCACCTGAGCCTCACCTGGACATGTTGACTCTGGAGCCCCTCTGGGCCTCACCCTGACCTGGTGACTCTGGTCCCCATCTGGATGTCACCTGTACCGGGTGATTCTGTTACCCCTCTAGGCCTCAACCAGATCTGGTGACTCTGGTCCTCAACTGGGCCTCACCTGGACCTAGTGAATATGCTCCATTTGGGCCTCATTTGGACCTGGTGACTCTTGTCCCTTCCTGGGCATCATCGGGACATGGCTCCACTGCATGAACCGCAGGTTGGCCTCACCTTGACCTGGTAACTCTGGTCCCTACCTGGGCAACATCGGGACATGGTTCCACTGCATGGCCTGCAGGTTGGCCTCTCCTGGACCTGGTAACTCTAGTCCCTACCTGGGCATCTTCGGGACATGGTTCCTTGCATGGCCTGCAGGTTTCCCTCACCTGGACCTGGTGAGTGGGGTTGACACCTGGGCCTCACCCATGCCTGGTGACACAGGTCCCCACGTGGGTCTCACTTGGACCTGGTGAATCTGGTCCTTACCTGGACCTCACCCGGACCTGGTAACTCTGGTCACCACCAGGGAATAACCTGGACCTGGTGAATCTGGTCCTCATCTGTGCCTCACCCAGTCCTGGTGACTTTGTTCCCCACCTGGGCCTGATTGCTGTGGACTCCTTTTGGCCTCACCTTGAACTGGTGACTCTGATCCTAACTGGGTCTCACCCAGATCTGGTGACTCTGGTCCTCACCTGTGGACCATTATGACCTGGTTACCCTGTTCCACACCTGGGCCTCAAGTAGACCTGTTGACCATGTCCCCAAGCCGGCCTCACATGGACCTGTTGCCTCTGATCCCCACCGGGGCCTCACGTGTATCTTGTAACTCTGGTCCTCACCTGGGCCTCATCTGGACCTAGAGACTCTGGTCTCCACCTGGGCTTCACCTGGTTCTGGAGACTCTGGTCCCCATCTGGACTTCACCTGGATCTGGTGACTCTGGTCCCAATCTGGACCTCTCCTGGACTTGGTGTCTCTCTTGCCCACTTTGACCTAACTCAGAACTGCTGAATCTTGCCCCACCTATTATGCACCCAGACCTGGTGAGTCTTGTCCCTAGCTATTCCTCAATTCGACCTGATGAATCGGGTCTCACATGGACCTCACATGTACCTGGGACTCAGCTGGAAAGAGTGGCTCTGGTTCCCACAAGGGGCTCACCTGATACTGCTGACTGTGTTCTTATTCTATGCCTCACCAGGACCTAGTGATTCTGTTCCCCATCTGGGCCTGCATGGCCTTAGTGACTCTGGTCCTCACCCAGGCATCATTGGGACCTGGATACTCTATTCCACACCTGGGCCTCACTTTGACAAGGGACCGCTGGTCCCATTCTGGGCCTCAAACTAAACTGGTTACTCTGGTTCCCCCTCTGAACCTCACCCTTACCTGGTGACTCTGGTCACCCTTTGGGCTTCACCTGGGCCTGGTGTATATGATCCTTAGCAGGTCCGCACCTGGATGGTGATTAGTCGCCACCTGGGCCTCACCTGGACTTGGTGAATCCTGTTGCCACCTGCGCCTCACCTGGTACTTGTAGCTGTGGTCCCACCTGGACCTCACCTGGATCTGGTTGCTCTGGTTCCCATATGGGGCTCCCCTGGACCTGGTTCCTGTGGTCTCCATCTGGCCTCACCTGGATCACAATGACTCTGATCCATATTTGGGCCTCTCCTGGACCTGTTGACTCTGGTCCTTACCTGGGCATCATTGGGACCTGGATACTCTCTTATATACTTGGGCCTCACCTGGACCTGGTAACTGTGGTCCCACCTGCGCCTCACCTGGACGAGGTGACGGGTTCCCACAGGGCCCTCACTTGGACCTGGTGACTCAGGTCCTCATATGGGCATATTGGGACCTTGTTTCTCAGTTCCACATCGGGGCTCACCTGGACCTAGTGACTCTCTTTCCCCTATGGGCCTCAGCCTTACATGGTGACTCTGGTCCCCATCTGGATATCACCAGAACCGGGTGACTCTGGTCCCACTCTGGGAATCACCCAGAGCTGGGGACACTGGTCCTTAACTGGATCTCAACAGTACCTGTTGAATCTACTCCTCACTTAGGTCTCGTCTGAACCTTGTGACTCTTTTCCCACCTGGCATCAACGGGACATGGTTACTCTGTTCCCCAGCTGGGCCTCACGTGGACATGATAACTTTGCTCCACACTTTGGCCTCAACTTGTCCTGATGACTCTGGTCCCCCCACCTAGGCCTCAATCTGAACCCGGTGACTGTGGTCCCCACCTGGATCTCACCTGGACTTGGTGACTCTCGTTCCCACATGAACCACACCTGGACCTGGTGACTGTGGTGTTCTTGTAGACTCACATTTACCTGGTAACTCCGGTCCCAACTAGGGCCTCACCTGGATCTGGTGACTCTGGCCTGCAGGTTGGCCTCACCTGGACCTGGTGAGTGGGGTTGCCACCTGGGCCTCACCCATACCTGGTGACTCAGGTCCTCACGTGGGCCTCACTTGGACCTGGTGAATCTGGTCCTTACCTGGTCCTCTGACAGACAAGGGGACTCTGGTCACCACCTGGACCTCACCTGGACCTGGTGAATCTGTTCCTCATCTTGGCCTCACCGAGTCCTGGTGACTTTCTTCCCCACTTGGACCTGATTGCTGTGGACTCTTTTTGCCTCACCTGGAACTGGTGACTCTGATCCTATCCGCGCGTCACCCAGATCTGGTGACTCTGGAACTCACCTGGGCATCATTGGTACCTGATTACTCTGTTCCACACCTGAGCCTCACCTGGACATGATGACTCTGTAACCTCTCTGGGCCTTACCCTGACCTGGTGACTCTGGTCCCCATCTGGATGTCAGCTGGACCAGGTGATTCTGGTACCCCTCTAGGCCTCAACCAGATCTGGTGACTCTGGTCCTCAACTCGGCCTCACCTGGACGTAGTGAATATGCTCCATCTGGGTCTCATTTAGACCTGGTGACTCTGGTCCCTACCTGGGCATCATCGGGACATGGTTCCACTGCATTGCATGCAGGTTGGCCTCACCTGGACCTCGTAACTCTGGTCCCTACATGGCCATCATCGGGACACGGTTCCTCTGCATGGCCTTCAGGTTGGCCTCCCCTGGACCTGGTGAGTGAGGTTGCCACCTGGGTCTCCCCATAACTGGTGACACAGGTCCCACGTGGGCTTCACTTGGACCTGGTGAATCTGGTCCTTACCTGATCCACACCCAGAACTGGTAACCCTTGTCACCACCTGGGAATCACCTGGACCTGTTGAATCTTGTCCCCATCTGGGCCTCACCCAGTCCTGGTGACTTTGTTCCCCACCTGGACCTGATTTCTGTGGACTAATACTTGGCCTCACCTGGAACTGGTGACTCTGAACCTAACTGGGCCTCACCCAGATCTGGTGACTCTGGTCCTCACCTGTGGACCATTATGACCTGGATACTCTGCTCCACACCTGAGCCTCACCTGGACATGATGACACTGGAACCTCTCTGGGCCTCACCCAGACCTGGTGACCCTGGTGCCCATCTGGATGTTACCTGGACCTGGTGATTCTTGTACCCCTCAAGTCTCAACCAGCTCTAGTGACTCTGGTCCTAAACTGGGCCTCACCTGGACCTAGTGAATATGCTCCATCTGGGCCTCATGTGGACCCGGTGACTCTGGTCCCTACCTGGGTATCATCGGGACATGGTTCCACTGCATGGCCTGCAGGTTGGCCTCACCTGGACCTGGTAACTCTGGTCCCTTCCTGGGCATCATCGGGACACGCTTCCTCTGCATTGCCTGCAGGTTGGCCTCACCTGGACCTGGTGAGTGTGGTTGCCACCTGGGTCTCACTCATACCTGGTGACAAAGGCCCCACGTGGGCCTCACTTGGACCTGGTGAATCTGGTCCTTACCTGCTCCTCACCCGGAATTGCTAACTCTGGTCAACACCTGGGAATCACCTGGGTCTTGTGAATCTGGTCCCCATCTGGGCCTCACCCAGGCTTGGTTACTTTGATCCCCACCTGGACCTGATTGCTGTGGACTCCTACTTGGCCTCACTTGGAACTGCTGACTCTGATCCTTACTGGGCCTCACCCAGATCTGGTGACTCTGGTCCTCACCTGTGGAGCATTATGACCAGGATACTCTGTTCCACACCTGAGCCTCACCTGGACATGATGACTCTGGATCCCCTTTGGGCCTCACCCTGACATGGTGGGTCTGGTCCCCATCTGGATGTCACCTAGACCGGGGGAATCTGGTACACCTCTAGGCCTCAACTTGACCTGGTGACTCTGGTCCTCAACTGGGCCACACCGGGACCTAGTGATTATGCTCCCCACCTGCGCCTCATCTGGTCCTGGCGACTCTGTTTCAACCATGGGAATCATTGGGACATGGTTACTTTATTCCCCACTGGGACTGCCCTGATCCTTGTAACTCTGTCCTGACTTTGGCCTCTTCTATACCAGGTGACTCTGGCTCCACCTGGGCCTCACCTGTAACTGGTGACACTGATTCTAAGCATGGCCTCACCTGACATGGTGACTGTGGTTCCCATCGGGACCTCAACTGGACCTCAGGTCTCTGGTCCCTTCTCGGGGTCACCAGGACCTGGTGTCTCTGGTACCCACCTGTGTAGCATCAGGATATCGTTACACTGTTCACTAACAGTGACCCAGCCGGACCTATTAACTCTAGTCTTCACCTGGACCACACCTGGTCATGGTGACACTGGCTCCCACCTGGGTCTCAACTGGACATGGTGAGTCGGATCCCCACCTGGTCCTCAGCTGTAACTGGTGAATCTTGTTCCCACATGGACATCATGTGGACCTGTTGGCTGCAGTGTTTCTAGCTTCTCATGTACCTCGTGACTCTGGTCCTCACCAGGGCCCCACCCGGTCCTGGTGAGTGTGGTTGCCACCTGCACCTCACCTGGACCTGGTAATTCTGGTGTGCACCTGAGACTACCCTGGACCTTGTGACTGTGGTCCCTCCTGGACCTCACCTGGATCTGGTGGCTCTGGTTCCCATATGGGCTCTCCTGGACCTGGTTCCTGTGGTCTCCATCTGGCCTACCTGGAACACAATGACTCTGATCCATATTTGGGCCTCTCCTGGACCTGTTGACTCTGGTCCTTACCTGGGCATCATTTGGACCTGGATACTCTCTTATGTACCTGGGCCTCACCAGGACATGGTTACTGTGGTCCCACCCCTGCCTCACCTGGACGGGGTGACTGGTTCCCACAGAGACATCACCTCGACCTGGTGACTCAGGTCCTCATATGGGAATCTTGGGACCTGGTTTCACAGTTCCACATTGGGGCCTCAGCTGGACCTAGTGAATCTCGTCCCCCACTGGGCCTCACCCTGACTTGTGACACTGGTCCCCACCTGGATATCACCAGAACCGGGTGACACACCCGGAGCTGGGGACACTGGTCCTCAGCTGGGCCTCAACAGGACCTGGTGAATCTACTCCAAACTTAGGCTTCGTCTGGACCTTGTGACTCTTTTCCCACCTGGCATCAATGGGATATGGTTACTCTGTTCCCCACCTGGGCCTCACCTGGACATGATAACTTTGCTGCACACTTTGGCCTCAACTGGACTTGATGACTCTCGTCCCCCAACCTAGGCCTCAATCTGGACCTGGTGACTGTCGTCCCCACCTCGGTCTCACCTGGAACTGGTGACTCTCGTTCCCACATGAACCACACCTGGACCTGGTGACTGTGGTGTTCTTGTAGACTCACTTTTACCTGCCTTCTCCGGTGTCGACAAGGGCCTCACGTGGATCGGGTGACTTTGGCATGCAGGTTGGCCTCACCTGGACATGGTGAGTGGGGTTGCCACCTGGGCCTCACCCATACTCGGTGAGTCAGGTCCCCTCGTGGGCCTCTTGGACCTGGTAATCTGGTCCTGACCTGGTCGTCTCCCAGCCCCGGGGTCTCTGGTCACCACCTGAGCCTACCTGGACATGGTGAATCTGATCCCCATCTGGGCCTCACCCAGGCCTGTTGACTTGTTCCCCACCTGTATCTGATTGCTGTGGAATCTTTCTTCGCCTCACCTGGAACTGGTGACTCTGATCCTATCTGCCCGTCACCGAGACCTGGTGACGCTGGTCCTCACCTGGGCATTTTTGGTACCTGGTGACTCTGTTCCACACCTGAGCCTCACCTGGACATGATGACTCTGGAACCTCTCTGGGCCTCATCCTGACCTGGTGACTCTGGTCCCCATCTGGAAGTCACCTGGACAAGGTGATTCTCGTACCCCTCTAGACCTCAACCAATTCTGGTGACTCTGGTCCTCCACTGGACCTCACCTGGACCTAGTGAATATGCTCCATCTGGGCCAAATTTACACCTGGTGACTCTGTCACTACCTGGGCCTCATCGGGACATGGTTCCACTGCATGACTTGCAGGTTGGCCTCACCTGGACCTGGTAACTCTGGTCCCTACCTGGGCATCATCGGGACATGGTTCCACACATGTCTGCAGGTTGGCCTCACCTGGACCCGGTAACTCTAGTTCCTACCTGGGCATCATCGGGACATGGTTCCTCTGCATGGCCTGTAGGTTGGACTCACCTGGACCTGGTGAGTGGCGTTGCCACCTTGGCCTCACCCATGCCTGGTGACACAGGTCCCCACGTGGGCCTCACTTGGACCTGGTGAATCTGGTCCTTACCTGGTCCTCACCCGAAACTGCTAACTCGGTTAACCACCTGGGAATCACCTGAACCAGGTTAATTTGATCCCCATTTGGTCCACATCCAATCCTGGTGAATTTGTCACCCCACCTGGACCTGATTGCTGTGGACTCTTTCTTGGACTCACCTGGAACGGTGACCCTGATCCTAAGTGGGCCTCACCCAGATCTGGTGACTCTGGTCCTCTCCTATGGACCATTATGACCTGGATACTCTGTTCCACACCTGAACCTCACCTGGACATGATGACTCTGGATCCCCTCAGGGCCTCACCATGACATGATGACTCTGGTCCCCATCCCGATGTCACCTAGACCAGGTGAATCTGGTATCCCTCTAGGCCTCAACTTGACCTGGTGACTCTGGTCCTCAACTGGGCCTCACGGGGACCTAGTGAATATTCTACCCACCTGCGCCTCGCTGGACCTGGTGACTCTGATTCTCCCTGGGCATCATTGGGACATGGTTACTGTATTACCCACTGGGACTGACCTGATCCTGGTAACTCTGGTCCTGACTTTGGCCTCTTCTGTACCAGGTGACTCTGGCTCCACCTGGGCCTCACCTGTACCTGGTAACTCTGATCCTAAGCATGGGCTCACCTGACCTGGTGACTGTGGTTCCCATCGGGACCTCACTTGGACCTCATGTCTCCGGTTACACCTGGGCCTCATCAGGACCTGGTGTCTCTGGTACCCACCTGGGTAGCATCAGGATATGGTTACACTGTTCACTAACACTCATCCAGGCGGACCTAATAACTCTGGTCTTCACCTGGGGCACACGAGGACATGGTGACACTGGTTACCACCTGGGTCTCATCTGGACATGGTGAGTCGGATCCCCACCTGGTCCTCACCTGTAACTGGTGATTTTCATTCCCACATGGACATCATGTGGACCTGGTGGCTGCAGTGTTTCTAGCTTCTCATGTACGTCGTGTCTCTGGTCCCCAGCGGGGCCTCTCCGGGACCGCGTGAGTGTGGTTGCCACCTGCACCTCACATGGACCTGGTGATTCTGGTCTGCACCTGAGACTACCCTGGATCTGGTGACTGTGGTCCCCACCTGGGCTTCACCTGGATTTGGGGACTGCCGGTCCCCATCAGGGCCTCACCTGGCCCTGTTGACCATGGTCCTCAACTGTGCAAAATTGGGACCCGGTGGCTGTGTTCCACAACTGGACCTCACCTGGACCAGGTGACTCTGGTCCCACTCTGGGTTTCACCGTGCCCTAGTGACTTTGAACCCCACTTTGGCCTGACTTGGACCTGCTGACCCTGGTTGCCACCTGCGCCTGACCTCGAACTGTTGACTCTGGTTCTTTCAAGGGCCTTCCCTGGACCTGGTGATCCAGGTCGGACCTGGCTCACACCTGGACTTGGTGACTCCTGTCACCAATGGGGACTCACCAGGACCTGCTTACTGTGTTCCACACCTGGGCCTCAAGTAGACCTGTTGACCATGGTCCCCAAGCCGGCCTCACATGGACCTGTTGCCTCCGATCCCCACTGGGGACTCACGTGTACCTGGTAACTCTGGTCCTCACCTGGGGCTCATCTGGACCTAGTGACTCTGGTCCCCACCTGGGCTTCACCTGGATCTGGAGACTCTGGTCCCCACCTGGACCTCACCTGGATCTGGTGACTCTGGTCCTCAGTTTGGCCTCACCTGGACCTGGTGTCTCTCGTGCTCACTTTGACCTAACTCAGAACTGCTGAATCTTGACCCACGTAGGCCGCACCCATTCCTGGTGACTCTTGTCCCCAGCTATGCCTCAATTCGACCTATTGAATCTGCTCCTCACGTGGGCCTCACATGGACCTGGGACTCAGCTGGATAGAGTGGCTCTGGTTCCCACAAGAGGCTCACATGATACTGGTGACTGTGGTCCCACTGGGCCTCACCTGGACGAGGTGACTGGTTCCCACAGGGACCCTCACCTGGACCTGGTGACTCAGGTCCTCATATGGGCATCACGGGACCAGGGTTCTCAGTTCCACATCGGGGTCTCATCTGGACCTAGTGATTCTAGTCCACCCCTGGGCCTCACCCTGACGTGGTGACTCTGGTCCCCACCTGGATATCACCAGAACAGGGTGACACTGGTCCCCCTCTGGGACTCACCCGGAGCTGGGGACACTGGTCCTCAACTGGGCCTCAACAGGACCTGGTGAATCTACTCCACACTAAGGCCTCGTCTGGACCTTGTGACTCTTTCCCACCTGCCATCAATGGGACATGGTTACTCTTCCACAACTGGGCCTCACATGGTCCTGATAACTTTGCTCCACACTTTGGCCTCAACTAGTCCTGATGACTCTGGTCCCCCGACCTAGGCTTCACCTGGTCCTGGTGACTGTGGTCCCACCTGGGCCTCACCTGGACCTGGTGACTGTGGTCCCCACCTGGGTCTCACCTGGACCTGGTGACTCTCGTTCCCACAAGAACCACACCAGGATCTGGTGACTGTGTTGTTTTGTAGAAACATTTTTAACTGGTGACTCCAGTCCCCACTAGT
The DNA here is from genome assembly GCF_011100685.1 of Canis lupus familiaris. Taxonomy (NCBI): domain Eukaryota; kingdom Metazoa; phylum Chordata; class Mammalia; order Carnivora; family Canidae; genus Canis; species Canis lupus. Next base: position 8,145 of record NW_023329970.1, on the reverse strand, counting down.
TCCTCACGTGGATCGGGTGACTTGGCCTGCAGGTTGGCCTCACATAGACCTGGTTAGTGGGGATGCCACCTGGGCCTCACCCATAATTGGTGACTCAGGTCCCCATGTGGGCCTCTTCTACCTGGTGAATCTGGTCCTTACCTGGTCCTCTCCCAGACCTGGGGACTCTGATCACCACCTGGGCCTCACCTGGACCTGGTGAATCTGGTCCCCATCTTGGCCTCACTCAGTTCTGGTGACTTTGTTCCCCAATTTGACCTGATTGCTGTGGACTCTTTCATGGCCTCACCTGGACCTGGTGACTCTGATCCTATCTTCGTGTCACCCAGACCTGGTGACTCTGGTCCTCACCTGGGCATCATTGGTACCTGGTGACTCTGTTCCACACCTGAGCCTCACCTGGACATGAGGCTCTGGAATCTGGAACCACTCTGGGCCTAACCATGACCTGGTGACTCTGGTCTCCATCTCGATGTCACATGGACCAGGTGATTCTGGTACCCCTCTATGCCTCAACCAGTTCTGGTGACTCTGGTCCTCAACTAGGCCTCACCCTGGACCTATTGAATATGCTCCATCTGGGCCTCATTTGGACCTGGTGACTCTGGTCCCTACCTGGGCATCATCGGGACATGGATCCACTGCATGGCCTGCAGGTTGGCCTCAGATGGACCTGGTAACTCTGGTCCCTACCTGGGCATCACCGGGACACGGTTCCTCTGCATGGCTTCCAGCTTTGCCTCACCTGGCCCTAGTGAGTGGGGTTGCCACCTGGTGCTCACCCATACCTGGTGACACAGGTCCCCACGTGGGCCTCACTTGGACCTGGTGAATCTGGTCATACCTGGTCCTCACCCAGACCTGATAACCCTGGTCACCATTTGGGAATCACCTGGACCTGGTGAATCTGGTCCCCATCTGGGCCTACACAGTCCTGTTGACTTTCTTCCCCACCTGGACCTGATTGCTGTGGACTCCTTCTTGGCCTCAACTGGAACTGGTGACACTGATCCTAACTGGGCCTCACCCAGTTCTGGTGACTCTGGTCCCCACCTGGATATCACCAGGCCGGGTGACACAACTGGATCTGGGGACACTGGTCCTCAGCTGGGTCTCAACAGGACCTGGTGAATCTACTCCAATATTAGGCTTCATCTGGTCCTTGTGACTCTTTTCCCACCTGGCATCAATGGGACATGGTTACTCTGTTCCCCACCTGGGCCTCACCTGGACATGATAACTTTGCTGCACACTTTGGCCTCAACTGGTCCTGATGACTCTCGTCCCCCAACCTAGGCCTCAATCTGGACCTGGTGACTGTCGTCCCCAACTGGGTCTCAACTGGAACTGGTGACTCCCGTTATCACATGAACCACTACTGGATCTGGTGACTGTGGTGTTCTTGTAGACTCACATTTACCTTGTGACTCCCGTCCCCACTAGGGCCTCACTGGATCTGGTGACTCTGGCCTGCAGGTTGGCCTCACCTGGACCTGGTGAGTGTGGTTGCCACCTGGGCCTCACCCATACCTGGTGACTCAGTTCCCATGTGGGTCATGTGGACCTGGTGAATTTGGTCCTTACCTGGTCCTCTCCAGGACCCGGGGACTCTGGTCACAACCTGGGCCTCAGCTGGACCTGGTGATCTGGTCTGCACCTGAGACTACCCTGGATCTGGTGACTGTGGTCCCCACCTGGGCTTCACCTGGATTTGGGGACTCTGGTCCCCATCTGGGCCTCACCTTGCCCTGTTGACCATAGTCCTCAACTGTGCAAAATTGGTACCCGGTGACTGTGTTTCCACAACTGGACCTCACCTGCACCACGTGACGCTGGTCCCCACTCTGGGTCTCACCATGCCCTAGTGACTGTGAACCCCACTTTGGCCAGACTTGGACCTGCTGACCCTGGTTGCCACCTGCGCCTGACCTCGAACTGTTGACTCTGGTTCTTTCAAGGGCCTTCCCTGGACCTGGTGATCCTGGTCGGACCTGGGCCACACCTGGACGTGATGACTCCTGTCACCAATGGGGACTCACCTGGAACTGCTTACTGTGTTCCATACCTGGGCCTCAATAGAACCTGTTGACCATGGTCCCCAAGCTGGCCTCACATGAACCTGTTGCCCTCTGATCCCCACCGGGGCCTCACGTGTACCTGGTTACTCTGGTCCTCACCTGGGCATCATTGGTCCTGGTGACTCTGTTCCATACCTGAGGCTCCCCTGGACATGATGACTCTGGAACCACTCTGGCTATCAACCTAACGTAGTGACTCTGGTCCCCATATGGATGTCACATGGTCCAGGGGATTATGGTACCCGTCTGGGCCTCAACAAGGTCTGGTGACTCTGGTCCTCAACTGGGCCTCACCTGGACCTAGTGAATATGCTCCATCTGGGCCTCATTTGGACCTGGTGACTCTGGTCCCTACCTGGGCATCATCGGGACATGGTTCCACTGCATGACCTGCAGGTTGGCCTCACCTGGACCTGGTAACTCTGGTCCCTAACTGGGCATCATCTGGATATGGTTCCACTGCATGGCCTGTAGGTTGGCCTCACCTGGAACCTGGTAACTCTCGTACCCTACCTGGGCATCATTGGGACCTGGTTTCTCTGCATGTCCTGCAGGTTGGCCTCACCTGGACCTGGTGGGTGGGTTTGTCACCTGGGCCTCAGCCTTGCCTAGTGACACAGGTCCCCACGTCAGCCTCACTTGGACCTGGTGAATCTGGTCCTTACCTGGTGGTCACCCGGAACTGGTAACTCTGGTCACCACCTGGGAATCACCTGGGCCTGGTGAATCTGGTCCCCATCTGGGCCTCACCCAGTCCTGTTGACTTTCTTCCCCACCTGGACCTGATTGCTCTGGACTCCTTCTTGGCTAACCTGGAACTGCTGACTCTGATGCTAACTGGGCCTCACCCAGATCTGGTGATTCTGGTCCTCACCTGTGGACCATTATGACCTGGATACTCTGTTCCACACCTGAGCCTCACCTGGATATTTACTCTGGATCCCTCTGGGCCTCAGCCTGACATGGGGACTCTGGTCCCCATCTGGATGTCACCAGACCAGGTGAATCTGGTACCCCTCTAGGCCTCACCTAGACCTGGTGACTCTGGTCCTCAACTGGGCCTCAACGGGACCTAGTGAACATGCTCCCCACCTGCGCCACATCTGGGCCTGGTGACTCTGGTTCTACCTGGGCATCACCGGGACATGATTACTCTATTCCCACTTGGAGTGACCTGATCCTGGTAACTCTGGTCCTGACTTTGGCCTCTTCTGTACCAGGTGACTCTGGCTCCACCTGGGCCTCACCTGGAACTGGTGACTCTGATCCTAAGCATGGCCTCACCTGACCTGGTGACTGTGGTTCCCATCGGGACCTCACCTGGACCTCATGTCTCTGGTCCCACTTGGGCCTCACCAGGACCTGGTGTCTCTGCTACCCACCTGGGTAGCATCAGGATATGGTTATACTGTTCACTAACAGTGACCCACCGGACCTATTAACTCTGATCTTCACCTGGGCCACACCTGGACATGGTGACACTGTTTCCCACTGGGTCTCACCTGGACATGGTGAGTCGGATCCCCACCTGGTCCTCACCTGTAACTGGTGATTCTCGTTCCCACATGGAGATCATGTGGACCTGTTGGCCGCAGTGTTTCTAGCATCTTTTTTTTTAATTTTTATTTATTTATGATAGTCACAGAGAGAGAGAGAGTCAGAGCACAGGCAGAGGGAGAAGCAGGCTCCATGCACCGGGAGCCCGACGTAGATTTCGATCCCGGGTCTCCAGGATCGCGCCCTGGTCCAAAGGCAGGCGCCAAACCGCTGCGCCACCCAGGGATCCCATGTGTTTCTAGCTTCTCATGTACCTCGTGACTTGTCTGTATCCCCACCAGTGCCTTACCGGGACCTGGTGAGTTTGGTTGCCACCTGCACCACACCTGGACCTGGTGATTCTGGTCTGCACCTGAGCTACCCTGGATCTGGTGACTGTGGTCCCCACCTGGGCTTCACCTGGATTTCGGGACTCCGGTCCCCAACTGGGCAAAATTGGGACCTGGTGACTGTGTTCCACAACTGAACCTCACCTGGACCAGGTGACTATGCTCCCCCTCTGGGTCTCACCGTGCCCTAGTGACTGTGAAGTCCCCTTTGGCTTGACTTGGACCTGCTGACCCTGGTTGCCACCTGCGCCTGACTCGAACTGTTGACTCTGGTTCTTTCAAGGGCCTCCCCTGTACCTGGTGATCCTGGTCCCCACCTGGACCTCACCTGGACTGGTGACTCTTGTCACCACGGGGACTCACCTGGACCTGCTTACTGTGTTCCACACCTGGGCCTCAAGTGACCTGTTGACCATGGTCCCCAAGCCGGCCTCACATGGAATGTTGCCTCTGATCCCACCGGATCCTCACGTGTACCTGGTAACTCTGGTCCTCACCTGGGCCTCATCTGCACCTAGTGACTCTGGTCCCCACCTGGGCTTCACCTCGATCTGGTGACTCTGGTCCCCACCTGGACTTCACCTGGATATAGTGACTCTGGTCCCCACATGGACCTCTCCTGGACCTGGTGACTCTCTTTCCAACATGGACCTCACCTGGATGTGGTGAATCTGGTACTCAGTTTGGCCTCACCTGGACCTGGTGTCTCTCGTCCCCACTTTGACCTAACTCAGAACTGCTGAATCTTGCCCCACCTAGGCCGCACCCAGACCTGGTGACTCTTGTCCCCAGCTATGCCTCAATTCGACCTGATGAATCTGGTCCTCACGTGGGCTTCACATGGACCTGGGACTCAGCTGGATAGAGTGGCTCTGGTTCCCACAAGGGGCTCACCTGATACTGGTGACTGTGGTCTTTTCTATGCCTCACCAGGACCTAGTGATTCTGTTCCCCATCTGGGCCTGCATGGCCCTAGTGACTCTGGTCCTCACCCAGGCATCATTGGGACCTGGATACTCTATTCCACACCTGGGCCTCACTTTGACCAGGGACCTCTGGTCCCATTCTGGGCCTCAAACTAAACTGGTTACTCTGGTTCCCCCCTTGGCCTCACCCTTACCTGGTGACTCTGGTCACCCTTGGGCTTCACTTGGGCCTGGGAATCTGGTCCTTAGCTGGTCCGCACCTGGATCTGGTGACTGGTCGCCACCTGGGCCTCACCTGGACTTGGTGAATCCTGTTGCCACCTGCGCCTCACCTGGACCTTGTGACTGTGGTCCCACCTGGACCTCACCTGGATCTGGTGGCTCTGGTTCCCATATGGGGCTCTCCTGGACCTGGTTCCTGTGGTCTCCATCTGGCCTCACCTGGAACACAATGACTCTGATCCATATTTGGGCCTCTCCTGGACCTGTTGACTCTGGTCCTTACCTGGGCATCATTGGGACCTGGATACTCTCTTATATACCTGGGCCTCACCTGGACCTGGTGACTGTGGTCCCACCTGGGCCTCACCTGGACGAGGTGACTGGTTCCCACAGGGACCTCACCTGGACCTGGTGACTCAGGTCCTCATATGGCATCATGGGACCTGGTTTCTCAGTTCCACATCGGGGCCTCACCTGGACCTAGTGATTCTCGTCCCCTCTGGGCCTCACCCTGACGTGGTGACTCTGGTCCCACCTGGATATCACCAGAACCGGGTGACTCTGGTCCCCCTCTGGACACCCGAGCTGGGGACACTGGTCCCAACTGGGCCTCAACAGGACCTGGTGAATCTACTCCTCACTTAGGCCTCGTCTGGACCTTGTGACTCTTTTCCCACCTGGCATCATGGGACATTTACTCTGTTCCCACCTGGGCCTCACTGGACATGATAACTTTGCTCCACACTTTGGCCTCAACTGGTCCTGATGACTCTGTCCCCCACCTAGGCCTCAATCTGGACCTGGAGACTGTGGTCCACCTGGGTCTCACCTGGACCTGGTGACTCTCGTTCCCACATGAACACACCTGGACCTGGTGACTGTGGTGTTCTTGTAGACTCACATTTACCTGGACTCCGGTCCCCACTAGGGCCTCACCTGGATCTGGTGACTCTGGCCTGCAGGTTGGCCTCACCTGGACTGGTGAGTGGGGCCACCTGGGCCTCACCCATACCTGGTGACTCAGGTCCCACGTGGGCCTCTTGGACCTGGTGAATCTGGCCTTACTGGTCTCTCCCAGACCCGGGACTCTGGTCACCACCTGGGCCTCACCTGGACCTGGTGAATCTGGTCCCCATCTGGGCCTACCCAGTCCTGGTGACTTTCCCCACCTGGACGTTGCTGGGACTCTTTCTTGGCCTCACCTGGAACTGGTGACTCTGATCCTATCTGCGTCACCCAGACCTGGTGACTCTGGTCCTCACCTGGGCATCATTGGTACCTGGTGACTCTGTTCCACACCTGAGCCTCACCTGGACATGATGACTCTGGCCTCTCTGGGCCTCACCCTGACCTGGTGACTCTGGTCCCATCTGGATGTCACCTGGACCAGGTGATTCTGGACCCCTAGGCCTCAACCAGATCTGGTGACTCTGGTCCTCAACTGGGCCTCACCTGGACCTAGTGAATATGCTCCATCTGGGCCTCATTTGGACCTGGTGACTCTGGTCCTACTGGGCATCATCGGGAATGGTTCCACTGCATGGCCTGCTGGTTGCCTACTGGACCTGGTAACTCTGGTCCCTACCTTGGCATCTTCGGGTCATCTTGACCTGGTGAGTGGGCTTCACTTGGGCCTGGAGAATCTGGTCCTTATCTGTTCCGCAGATAAGTCTTATCAGTCACTCGTTGGGCTTCACTTGGGCCTGGAGAATCTGGTCCTTATCTGTTCCGCACCTGGATCTGGTGACTGGTCGCCACCATGGCCTCACCTGGACTTGGTGAATCCTGTTGCCATCTGCGCCTCACCTGGAACTTGCGACTGTGGTCCCACCTGGACCTCACCTGGACGAGGTGACTGGTTCCACAGGGACCTCACCTGGACCTGGTGACTCAGGTCCTCATATGGGCATCATGGGACCAGGTTTCTCAGTTCCACATCGGGGCCTCACCTGGACCTTGTGATTCTTGTACCACTCTGGGCCTCACCCTGACGTGGTGACTCTGGTACCCACCTGGATATCACCAGAACCGGGTGACTCTGGTCCCCCTCTGGGACTCACCCGGAGCTGGGGACACTGGTACTCAGCTGGTCCTCAACTGGACCTGGTGAATCTACTCCTCACTTAGGCCTCGTCTGGACCTTGTGACTCTTTTCCCATCTGAAAAAATAGGACATGGTTACTCTGTTCCCCACCTTGGCCTCACATGAAACATGATAACTTTGATCCACACTTTGGCCTCAACTGGTCCTGAAGACTCTGGTCCCCCCACCTAGGCCTCAATCGGACCTGGTTACTGTGGTCCCCACCTGGGTCTCACCTGGATCGGGTGACTCTCGTTCCAACATGAACCACACCTGGAACAGGTGACTGTGGTGTTCTTGTAGACTCACATTTACCTGGTGACACCGGTCCCCACTAGGGCCTCACCTGGTTCTGCTGACTGTGGCCTGTAGGTTGGCCTCACCTGGACTGGTGAGTGGGGTTGCCACCTGAGCTTCACCCATACCTGGTGACTCAGGAACACACGGCCTCTTGGCCTGGTGAATCTAGTCCTTACCTGGTCCTCTCCCAGACCCAGGGACTCTGGTCACCACCAGGGCCTCACCTGGACCTGGTGAATCTCTTCCCTATCTGGGCCTCTGGTCCCAACAAGGGCATCATGGGGACATGGTTCCACTTCATGGCCTGCAGGTTGGCCTCACCTGACCTGGTAACTCTGGTCCCTACCTTGGCATTATCGGGACCCCGGTTTTCTTTGCATGGCCTGCAGGTAGGCCTCACCTGGACCTGGTGAGTGGGGTTGTCACTTGGGCCTCACCCATACCTGGTGACACAGGGCCCTACGTGGGCCTCACTTGGACCTGGTGTATCGTAATTCTGCTCACCACCTGGGGATCACCTGGACCTGGTGAATCTGGTAACTCTGGTCACGACCTGGGAATCACCTGGACCTGGTGAATCTGTGTCCCATCGGGCCTCACCCAGTCCTGGTGACTTTTTTTCCCCCGTGGCCCTGACTGCTGTGGACTCC
>NW_023329969.1:0-27768 GCF_011100685.1 Canis lupus familiaris | reverse complement strand
AATAAAGGACAGCTAGCAATGGCTTAGAACTCTGCCATTTGGCTTCATGGAGAGATTTTCATCTGTTTTCCACATTTTATGTCCCCTAAAATAAGGAATGAGGTTTCATTCCCAGTTCAGAAGGTGTACTATAGGTCTTTATTTTTTATTTTTTGTGTAATATAGGTCTTTAAAATGCCATCTTGGGATGCCTGAGTTGCTCAGTGGTTGAGCACCTGCCTTTGGCCCATGGTGTGATCCTGGAGAACCCGGGATCGAGTCCCAACGTCGGGCTCCCTGCATAGAGCCTGCTTCTCTCTCTGCCTGTGTCTCTGCCTCTCTCTCTCTCTCTCCTCTCTCTTTCTCTGTGTGTTTGTATGTGTGTCTCTCGTGAATAAACAATAAATCTTTAAATAAAATGAAATAAATGCCATCTTGACTCAGTTTTGAGTGCCTGGCTAGAAGCCAGTTGGTTCCCTTCTTGAGCAATGATGTCCACACCCCAACTACGTCCCTTACCCGACTCTCATCCTCCAGGCAGCTGTCTAGCCTCCCTAATGGCCCCAGGGCCAGGTGCCAGACGAGGAGGGACACCCCCGATACCTCAGAGCCACCTGAATGATCCAATCACCAGTCCTAACCTCCTCACCTGTCCCTTCCTGCTGAAACCGCAACAAGGTGCCTGCCTACCCTTCCCCTCTCTCCCTCTGCCTCGTGACCTACCCGGTGCTTCCCCTGAGTGGCCCTGGGAGGCGGGCTGTTTCTCTCTTGGGAGCTGTGGGTGTAGCACTCTTTCCAGTTGCTCTCTCTTGGTCTGAGTCTGACCTTACCCAAGGTAATATGGTTCAAACCCAGGATAAGGGGGTTTTAATTGGGTTTTCTTACTTTTACATTTTTGATTGATTTTTCTCTCTGCAAAGGACCTTCTCAACAGGTTCAAGGCTAATTTTAATGCCAACAGAAGAAAGACTAGAAAGGTCTGAGTCAGTCCTGCTGAGGGCATCCCGTGGAGGCCCAGACACCCTTCCCCCCCCTGGCCATTGTGGGACAGATGGCAACAGAGAAAGTTCAGGGAAGGGTAACCATAACCTGTCTTTGAAACTGTCTCTTGATTGGTTGGGAAACCAGCCTCAGGGATGGGAACCTGAATTCAAACTGGAATTCTGAATTACTTAACTGCTTCTCATATCCACGATGTTCCAGCAAATCTTTTTCTGTTTCCAACAAAACTTCTGACTCTCCTTGACTATCATAAATGCTACACCATCTGCTCTGAACTTCCAACCTTATCTCTTCATCCTACAAATTGCAGTCCTCTTTCCGCTGGAGTCCTGACTCTCTCCAGCACAGTCCCCCATACTCAAGGGGGAGCAGTGTAGCTGGATCTGGGTGCAATCCTAGGCAGTCAGCCCACAGATTGGAAGTCCTCTTCCCTTTGGCTCCCCTCTAGCCCTCCTGTCTCACTCTGCGCCACCACCCCCCTTTCTTTTATGACCAGATGGTCTCTCTTCCTCCATTTGCCTCCTACTTACTCCCTTGAGGGCTGTAGTAGATGCCACCCAGAGGCTAGACAGGCAGACAAGCACTGAATTCCTCTGGTGGAGGGAGGTGATCTCCCTTCTGTGAAGGACAGACTTGACCTGCACCTGTGTCTGTCCCCTGCACCAAAGGAGAACTGTAGCTGGGGCACAGAGATGCAAGAGCACCTGGCTCTGGGGGGCCCACACAGACCGGGTTTTGGCCACTGGCTGCTGACAAAATCCAACACAGAGACATAAGCAGTGGCGAAACCAGAAAGGAATTTCTTTCAGTGAGGCCAGTGTGGGGAAGACAGTGTGGACCTAGATCCCAAAGACAGTCTCCCAAAGTTCCGAAAACACTTCTGGGGGGCAGCTCTGGTGGCTCAGCGGTTTAGCGTCCTTCAGCCCAGGGCATGATCCTGAGACCCGGATCGAGTCCCACATTGGGCTCCCTGCATGGAGCCTGCTTCTTCCTCTGCCTGTGTCTCTGCCTCTCTCTCTGTGTCTCTCATGAATAAATAAATAAAATCTTTGGGATCCCTGGGTGGCGCAGCGGTTTAGTGCCTGCCTTTGGCCCAGGGTGCGATCCTGGAGGCCCAGGATCAAATCCCATGTTGGGCTCTTGGTGCATGGAGCCTGCTTCTCCTTCTGCCCTGTGTCTCTGCCTCTCTCTCTCTCTGTGACTATCATAATAAATAAATAATAAATAATATTAAAAAATAAATAAATAAAATAAAATCTTAAAAAAAAAAAAACAAACAAACACTTCCAAGATCATGTAGGAACGTGGGACAGAAGTAGGTGGGCACATGCAGGTGGGCAGTCCAGGTCAGGTCCATCCTGGTCTTGGCGTCAATTTTTTGGGCTCTTGCTGGCTCAGGGGAGTCCTTATCACGTGAGGCGGGGGGGTTTGGTTTCCCTCAGGGGATGCTTTGCCTGCCACAGGGTCTTTTGCCTGAATTAAGAGATAAGCTGGAAAGGCTGCCTGGCTGGCTTAGTCATTAGAGCACGAGACGCTTGTTCTTGGGAGCTTGAGTTCAAGCCTCACGTTGGTCCTAGAGCTTACCTTAAAAAAAAAAAGCAGGAAAGAACTCTTGTCAATTAGAAATTACCCGCTGAGGTCAAATGGAACAGTTGAAGTGCTCTCCCAAAGTGGTGCGGTTGTGCTGAGTCCGTTGAGTTTGAGGACTGCTAGAGAAACTCTCATCAATACCTCTGCATTTGTGCTCCCAGCTGAATTGTTTGCATATTTTTCTTAGTGCTCCCTCCCCTCAGTCTCTGCTGGAAGATGCATACATGCCACTTTGTTTCTGCTGCGGATCGAGGTCCATCCTGCTTCTCCTTGCAGTCCTTAAAGTCCGGTTCTAGGCTCCCACAGCCTCACTTGCAAAGAACCTCCCTCCTATAATATGTCTGCAATCCCAGCAACTGTGCCCAAAGCAAATCTCAGCCTGTGCCCTGTCCACGCTCCTCCCTGACCTATGGGACTGAGCTCATTCATTGAACAAAACCCAAAAATAAAGTAACTGTAAAGCGAATATAATTCACATAACTGTCAAAAGCAAAATGAATATGTATGAATTGGATATGAATATTTGTAGCTTTTCTCTTTTTTGAAAGATTTTACTTATTTATTTGAGAAGAGAAGCATGAGCAGTGGGGAGGGGCAAAGGGAGAAGGAGAAACAAACTCCCCATAGAGCAGAGAGCTGGATGGGGGGCTTGATCCCAGGGTCCTGAGATCATGTAAGCCTAAGGCAGACATTTAACCAACTGAACTACCCAGGCATCCCTGGATTACATTTTTTTCAATTAGATTTGTAGGACTTCATTTTGTTCTCTATATTTTACTTAGAATGAAACCATTCCAATAAGTCACAGTGATGAAAATTAATTAATTAATTAATTGATTAATTAATTAAAAAATAAAAGTCTTTCTGGGGTGGCTAGATGGCTCAGTCGATTAAGCAGCTGACTTTTGATTATGGGTCAGGTCATAATCTCAGGGTCCTGGGATCAAGCCCCATGTCAAGCTCTGTGCTCAGAGGGGAGTCTGCTTGAGGACTCTCTCTTCCTCTCCCTCTGCTCCTTCCCCTGCTCTTTCTTGCTATCTCTCTCAAATAAATCTAAAAAGGAGGGGGAATCCCTGGGTGGCTCAGGGCATGATCCTGGGGTCCCTGGATCGAGTCCCGCATCGGGCTTCCTGCGTGGGCCCTGCTTCTCCCTCTGCCTGTGTCTCTGCCTCTCTTTCTTTCTCTGTGTCTCTCATGAATAAATAAATAAAATCTTTTTAAAAAAATGGTGCCCTTCCTGCAACTATTTAGACTAGAAGCCCATGAATCAAGTTGAATTATTTCATCTGTTTTAAGAAGTAAAGGAACAGACAAATCAACATGTATGACTCCTTGACCTTGATTCTTCATTTCCAGAGCGGCAGTCTTCAGAAGCCTGGAATAGTGAACTCATAGACAAACAATTTTCCCTCCAGGCCTCTTGCAGAAGTGGAGGTATAATGCCTTCAGTCTTGTCTTATGTTCTTCTAGACACCTGCCAACTGAATGTTGAGCATTGAGCCAGTCTTCACCAAACAAAAGCATTTTTTCATAAAATAAAAGATAGTGCAGGATGATTTCATTTATAGAGGCAGAAATAGATTAGTCTTGTTCTAGGACTAGGTGTAGGAGTGGGGATTAATTACATGAGGAAAACATTTTGGGATAGTGGAAATGTTCTTAAAACTGGATTGTGGTCATGGCTGCACTACTTACTCTACAAGTTCACTAAAATCACTGCATACACACTTAGAATGGGTGACTTTTATGGTATGCAAATTATGCCTCGATAAAGCTATTTAAAAAGAAAGGTAGTGTAGGTGACTGGTTCAAACTAGTGTGCCAAACAACACACAGTTAGTACCTACATCATAGTCCTGGCCACTTGCAAACCATGTGAATTGGAGAAATTCACTTCACTTTCCTCATCCTCAATCACCCCCTTTATCAAGTGAGAGATGATAATGCATATCTCTAAAGCAGAATGCCATAAATGAGACAACTGGCACAAAGCCATTGCTTCCTCAGGTATTATACTTCATCCTAAAGCTAGGAATGGGGGGATGCCCTGCAGGGAGGTGTGAATGTTGATCATTCTTGGGGAGGAAAGTTCATTCTGGGTTTTTTCAATGCAGATAAATATGCTGATCTCTCAGGCTCACCAATGTCCCTGCGTCCAATGGTCCCACAGTTTTACCCTCCGTTGCCAGGGGTCTCTGGACACTGACTTTCACCTCCTCATGGGTCAAGTTTGTGAGAATACAAGGAGTGAAATTTGTTACCAAGCACATGAAAAGAGCAGATGGCTGCCAGGGACTCCAGGCCCCTTGGTGACTATTCCAGGCTGGCTGCCCTAGGGGATGCTTAAGGCAGTTATGATCTGGGCAACCTAGATGTGCACACAGGTTCCTATCTCCTGAGAGATGCCCAGATGAGCCCAGAAAAGTCTAATCTGACTATGAGAGCAAATGAGACAAACTGGAGTTTCCTCTGGAAAGAGATCCTATGGATGAAGGGACTGGTCCCAAAACCCATTCAGAGGGCTTATTTTCTCCTTGGTGTGTGAAGGTTTTAGAAACAGGGATAGACAGAATGAAGTAGCAATCATCCTGGGAGGAAAGAGACATACAGCTGCATACTTCATACTCTCATGAACCCCATTTCTACCCTGTCCTTGGCAGGCCGGCCTGCTCATTCATTCACCCAACATACATCTGTGGAACTCCTGCTATATGCGAGGGCTATTCTAGACAAGGTGTCTGCTCTCAGAGAGCTTATATTCTAGTGGGAAACACAGACAATGAGCAAGGAAATGAAATGAATCTATATTTAGATGCTAATGAGGGTAGAGTATGCAGGCGGTGGGGTGGCTCCTTTAGATGGGTGGTCAGGGAAGACCTCTCTGAGGAGTGACATTTAGCAAAGTCTTGAGGGATCAAAAGAAACAAAGGTCTATTCCCGGCAAAGGGAAGAGAATGTGTGAAGGTCCTATGCTGGGTGTGAGATCTGTGTGTTCAAGGAGCAGAAAGAAACCAGTGTGGCTGGAGCACTGACTAACATTTCTTTGTTACATTTGACATCACAGACCTTAATGACAAACTGGGGGCCAGAGAGCTGCCAGAGAACAAGGGGCTCTGATATCTGGACCCACCCCCAGGAATAGTGTTTCATTGGCTCACAAGACCTACTGCAGAAGCCTTCATCATCTGACTAGGGTTGGGGTGGAGATGTGTCTTTCTTTAAAAAGGCAGACTTCTTTAGGTTTTGGAGGTCCATCTCTTTCAATATTCAATTCCCGCAAGTATTTCCATTTTTCATTATGGGTGCAAATCATGATATAATATATATATATATATATATTTTAAGATTTGTTTATTTATTCATGAGAGACACACACAGAGAGAGGCAGAGATGCAGAGAGAGGGAGAAGCAGACTCCATGCAGGGAGCCCAATGTGGGACTCGATTCTGGGTCTCCAGGATCAGGCCCTGAGCTGAAGGCGGTGCTAAATCACTGAGCCGCTGGGCTGCCCGATATAAGATACTTCTTTTTTTTTATTTTTTAAGATTTTATTTATTTATTCATGAAAGACACACACAGAGAGAAGCAGAGACAGGCTGAGGGAGAAGCAGACTCCATGCAGGGAGCCCAATGTGGGACTTGATCCCAGGTCTCCAGGATCAGGCCCTGAGTTGAAACTGGCGCTAAACCGCTGAGCCACCTGGGCTGCCCCTCTAATCCCAATTTATCCAATGTCCTTCCCACATGTTAATTCCTATGAAAACACCCTGCATTATCATTGTAGTCACTTAACTGAGTGAAACAAAATCTGCTCTGCCAGAGTTTATACTTTTCTTATGCAGAGGGCTCTAAAGTTACCCCTCACCTAACATAACCAATCATTCACACAACTGCCAGTGTAACTGGAAAGCCAGCCTGTTACCCAAAGGCGATGCTGTGGAATCACTCCAAACAGTGCCTTACGGTCCTCAGGATTTATTTATTTTTATAAAGATTTTATTTATTTATTCATCACACACACACACACACACACACACACACACACACACACAGATGCAGAGACAGAAGCAGCCTCCATGCAGTGAGCCTGACAGGGGACTCGATCCCGGGTCTCCAGGATCAGGCCCTGGGCTGAAGGCGCACTAAACTGCTGAGCTACCCGGGCTTCCCTTATTTTTATTTTTTAAAGATTTTATGTATTTATTCATGAGAGACAGAGAGAGAGGCAGAGACACAGGCAGAGGGGAGAAGCAGGCTCCCTGCGGGGAGCCTGATGTGGGACTCGATCCCAGGACCCCAGGATCAAGACCTAAGCCAAAGGCAGAAGCTCAACCACCGAGCCACCCAGGCACCCCAGTCTCAGGGTTTATAGCCTCTAGGTGATGCCACTGTTAAGACTGTGTCCCTTTCTCTTCCAGTGCAATATTACCACCAACAAACCCACAGAAAACAACAGGGCAAAAAAAGCACACACCCAGAATGTCTTATGACTGGCATTCTCCTAGTCTACATGTCCTGATGTTGTGGTATTTGGCGAATCAAAAGTAATTTTTAAAACTCTGACAGTTTGGCATTTGGAATATTGAAAGCAATCTGGAAAATCCCGATAGCCAGCATCTGTGTCACCATTGCTAACTGCAGAAACAGATTGTCAGGGTGGATGTTAGTAGGATCCAAGGAGGGAGTGTATCCGGGCAGATCAGTTCCTTTGTAGCAGCATTCATGGGATTTGGTGATACGCTCTTTAACAGACTTAGCACTGAGTCTGTGCTGATTAATTCACCTTCTTTTCCCTCAGAGCCTTTCTGAGGTCAAATACTTGTGTGATGGTGTTTTATACCTTTACACCAATAGTTTCTGCTTTAGTTGGCTCACCTGTAAGTAATGAAGGCTTCAAAGTATAAGCAAAAGGAATAGTGGCGAAGAGAGATAGAGGCACAAAACCTAGGCAATATCTTAGAAATCTGAAAGAATAAGAAAGAAAGAAAGAAAGAAAGAAAGAAAGAAAGAAAGAAAGAAAGAAAGAAAGAAAGAAAGAAAGAGAGAAAGAGAGAAAGAGAGAAAGAGAGAAAGAAAGAAAGAAAGAAAAAAGAAAAAGAAATCTGAAAGAAAAACACTTACACATTTTCTATAGAATGATGTTCAAATGTCTGGATAGATCTGAAAATCTTACAGGGTTAAGCTCCCAAGTATGCTGGATTTTTGGACTTTCACAGTCTTAAACCAACAGAAGCTGCAATAACTCTTACTGGAGGAACAATGTTTAATAATTAAGATGCCTGGTTAAGTCACCATGTAATATTTCATCTGATTCTCCATTTCCAGCTCTAAGCAAGCCCACAGTCACATGCCACAGCTTGAAACAAGAAAGAATCCCTTGTCCAGAGCTCCTGCCAAAGGATTCTGCAAAGTAGCCTCACTCCCCAGAGTATGTCCATGAGGGTTTGCGCCAATTAGCCTCTACCACAGAGGTCAGAGAATCCAACTTGGCAATATCTACTCATGTCTGGTCATCAGAGAATTAGTGTAAATAAATGAAAGCCAAAATAACAATGCTGCGGGAGCCCGGATAAAATGACTGCTTTCCCTTTATGTTACACAAGGGCTTCTCTTCCTCTTACCACTGATGGTGCACCTGTTACTCAGCTCGACAGCCTTCTACCCACCTGGCTCCTGGAATCACACTGTGACCAATGGGGCAGGGCTCTCCCTTACACATAGACTCCAGCCAGGGAAGATCTTAAAGGACGATCCCAGCAAGGACTCATGTCACTCAAGGTCCTCACAGAGTCACTTAATGTTGATCAAATATTTCGGGATGGGGGCGGGGGAGGTACTTACTACATGCCAGGCATTATGGTACCTCCTAGGGATACAGTGTGATAAGAAAATAGGGTCCCTGCTCTCAGAGAATGGAAGCCCACTCACTACATGATAATGGCTAGTGCCTACTGAGCAGTGCTGTATGCTTGCTATGTATTACCTTACTTGATCTTCAACACTATAAGGCAGAAGGCTATTCTCATCTCCATTTTATGGATGAGGAAGTCAAGGCAGAGAGGGAGTTGAGTGCCAAAATTTATATGCAAGCATGGGCCAGAGCTGGGTTTGATCCCAGGCAGCCTGAGCCTGCACCTCTGACTATCATCCTCAGCCTCACCTCCACTGTCTCTTGATGTGTCAGCTCTGGAAGCAGAGGGAGAGGGTGCTCAGGCAGTGAATCCACTAGACAGTTCCAGCAAAGCAGAACTACCTTTTGAAGACAGAGACAAGAATGAGGTGAGAGAAATGTTGCTCAAAGAGAAGTTAACAGAAGCCAATGGGCTTTTGAGAGGTTAGGAATGTTATTTCCTTCCTTTGAAGGAAATTATATTGCACAGGCTGATAAGGAAAAAATGGGAGGGTGGAAATTTTGTGCTTCTTCCTTCACTTGTCTCTCCAACCTTGAACTTGCATCTGAGGCAATGGGGCAGGCACATACTTAAAAAAGGATCTGTGGCATCAGCACCATTGGACAGAGACCAGATTTGTCATATTGGTTTGAGACCAGACTTGCTTATTTGACTGGCTGGAAGTTTCTCTAAGCTTGTGGTCAGCAAAATCCAAGTACTTCCTGGTGGTTAAGATTGGGAAAGTTTTTGCTGAGGCTGTTTTTCTGGCTATGCATCAGCTCTTGAGAGTAATTTGCATGAAACTTGTAAGAAGTGTATTTTCAAGTCCTGAAAAGGCAAAATTTGCCAGATTTAAGGTAAGGGCTCTCATCAACCAGACAACCTGCTAAGGCTTTGCCATCTTCCAAGAATCCATCTTTCCATCTTTTTCATCTTCCAAGAATCAATAAGCCAGCTCCAAGGTGAACATTTTAGAAGCAGCTGGATCTGCAAATGCATTCAGCAACATGCAATAGGAGGAGTGGGAGTGGAATGTCAGCACCTAGTGGGCAGAGAGGCAAGACCAAAAGGAGCAACAGCTACCAGTAGAGTCAGTGTTTTGGAATCAGCAGACCAAGAACAAATGAGTTTCCTCATCTTTGAAATGGAGTTAGTGAGAATACCAGTCAGAAGAGGCAATTGAGGGATGGATTGAGTGACTGACTTTTGATTTCAGCTCAGGTCATGATCACAAGGTCTCAGGATTTACCCTTGCATCAGGCTCCCTGCTCAGCAGGGTGTCTGCTTAAGGATTCTCTCCCTCTCCTTCTGCCCCTCCCCTCTCCCTGCTCATGCTCTCTCTCAAGTAAACAAATAAAAAAAAGGGATGCCCGGGTGGTCAGTGTTTGAACACCTGCCTTTGGCTCAGGGCCTGATCCCGGATTCCTAGGTTTGAGTCCTACATCAGGCTCCGTGCATGGAGCCTGCTTCTCCCTCTGCCGGTATCTCTGCTTCTCTCTGTATCTCTCATGAGTAAATAAATAAAGTCTTTAAAAAACAAACAAACAAATTAAAAACAAGAAAAAGAAGAGGTAATTGTGATAATTGAATGACTTAACAAATATAGCACACTCTGTGCATTGGCTAGCACATAATATATTCTCAACAAATGTTAGCTGTTTTCATCATCACCACCATTATCATTATGGTCATCACCAGAACCTTGGCTTTTCCACTTACCATGTATGTGACCTGAAAAACATTTTTTTTTTTTAACATCTCTAGGTTTCAGATTCCTCAGTTTTATACCGAAGATAAAAAACAATTATCTTCAAGGGTATGGTAAGGATGAAACAAGATGATGCACATGAAAGGGACGCCTGGGTGGCTCAGCGATTGCCTGCCTGCCTTCGGATCAGGTTGTGATCCCGGGATCTGGGATCGAGTCCCACATCGGGCTCCCTGCGAGAAGCCTGCTTCTCTCTCTGCCTGTCTCTGCCTCTTTCTCTCGGTTGGTGTCTCTCATGAATAAATAAATAAATCTTTTTTTTTAAAAAGATGATGCACATAAAGCACCTAACACAATGCTTAGCAAATACAAGTGCTCACTGAATGGGTGTTATCACCTGTTGGTTTTAAGAGCTTTCTTTTTTTTTTGATTGGTAGTCAAAATAGGTATTCTGACATAGATGTGTTTGACTATGAAGACAGACACCAAAGTCTACTCAACAGGAAGTCTACTGGAAGAGATACTCTTGTTTTCAACGGGAGATTTTCTTTTCATTTTCTGTATGGCCCCATATGATATCTAAGACCTCAGATGCCCATGTAGTTTCAGTCCCACACATTAAAAAACATTTGCTATCGACAAAATCAGAGAAGATTGAAGATTTAGAGACTCATGGATGGAGGGTAGCCAGATTTAGCAAATAAAGACAAAGTTGTCCTCTTATCTAGCAATTCTACATGGATGTCAATGTATCTTCTTGTACAACCCAAGCTAGGGGTTGACTTGTGTTTTGTGGCTTTCTGTGAGATCAGATTTTCTCCAGATTTTCTCAGAGAGAGAGATGCTACAGATCTTGCATATGACTTCTCAGAATTGGTTGCTATCAGGGAGATCTTCTACCATGAATCATGTTGGGCATATGTAGAAGCAAAATGGATCTTGGAGGTTAGGACTCCAGTACAAAAATCCCTGAGATAACTTTCTCAGGCTTCTGTTTGATATTATTTCCTTTTTAAAAATTTATTTATTTAACAGAGATCAAGAAAGAGAGAGAGAAAGAGGGAGTGCACAGCAGGCAGAGGGAGAGGGAGAAGCAGGGTCCCTGCTAAGAGAGCCCAATGGGGCCTCGATGCCAGGACCCTGGGATCATGACCTGAGCTGAAGGCAGATGCCCACCCAACTGAGCCATCCAAGTGCCCCTCACTATTATTTCCTATCACTATCAGTAGCCCCTCCCCTTACCCTTTCCTACCCTACAATGTTCTCTCTCTCACTAATGGAAACGCTGAGGCTCTCCACAGTGTAAAGGTTAGAGTGAACTGGCTTCCTAACGATGATATTGTGACAACCCAATGCAAACCTGGCCTCTTGGGCTCCAATCTGTTCAACCCATAGTATTCAAAGAGTTATATCATTTCTCTTTGCAAACTCCAATGGTATTTCCCAATGACTTTACTTTTGAAATGAAAATGCAAGTGGCAGTGCCCGTATCAAGTTATTGACATTTAGCTCAAAATCAGTGCATTGTACTTATTTCTAAGTGTTTTTTTTTTGTTTGTTTGTTTGTTTTGTGTGTGTGCGGATAAGAGGAGTAGACTTCAGAGAAAGGTCAGGTGTATGGACTCTCCATGACATCTTGCCAACTACTCTGCCCTAAAACATTTTCTTCTGCAAGGTAGGGCTTGATCTAAGGATCAAGGTATGTGTGCATAAACCCCTCTGTGGAATTTTCATGTCCAGTCCGTACTCCATTCCTGGCTGAGATCACATGGAGTACACATCTGAGTTGGGGGATAGAATAGACTGTAGCAGCACATGTAGCTCCAGGGTATCACATTCAGCTTCTAGACCCCTCCTACATCCTTTCCCATTCTGATGTTCTGAACTCATGGTCTTCAGGGCTGCCCTGCTTTATGGTTGAGCCCACCATACAATTCGACAAGGGTCAGAAAGCTTTGAGGGTAATACTGTTTTTTCTCCCTGCCTCCCAGCAGACCTGACTGTACTTGAACCACAGGTGCAGAGATGGAATGCCCAGTGGTCCTTCACTCCTTCACCATCTTTAACTGTCTCTTCATATTCCTCCTCTGCCTTCCAGCCTCCGTATCTGGAAAGACTATGTATGACCGATTCAGGGAAACTAACAATTCCTGCTGATATGCTCTGTCTTTAGAGATCTTCCCCCTTGATCCTCATCCTCAACAGAGCAGAGAGCTTTGAGGGGACAGAGGGGCACTTTGCTTCCCAGAAGCTGGTCAAAGGACACTGAGGGTTCAGAGGGTAGACCAAGATTTCCTGAGCTCCCCCCAATACTCTGTTCAGTAGAGGAGTCTAAGGTGGCAAAATAACCTTCAGAAGCCATGAAATTGACCCTCCTGCCTCCTAGCAGCACTGGCAGTTAATAAAAAACGACCTCAACTTTGAGCTTCCCCAAGTTATCTAGAAGAGGACCTACAGAGGTTAGGAGTTAGGAGTGGACTGTTTGGCATCACTTCTTCTTTTTTTTTTTTTTTTTTTAATAATGCATGGGACCCCAGAACCTTCTGTCCAAACATTGCCAAGCTTGTCTCTAAGCCCGGAGAAGACATTTTCCAAGTCAGTCCTTCTAAGGGTGACCCCGATTTTGGCATGTGCACCACAGGCTTAAGGAATCACCTAAGAGTGAGTGTTGAGGGGTGTGAAAGGAATTTGGATACTTGCCTGGGGAGTTCATATGCATATGCAAGGGATCTCTGCTGATGTAGGAAAGGCTGGAGTCAAGAGTGGGAAGAGAACGGGGATGCAGGATGAGGGCCAATGTGTGGACTAGCTCTCCTCAAGGAGTCCCAGAATTCTAAATTAAAGCCTGAACTTCCAGGTTGTCCTGAAGGTATTTCTGTCAAAGTAAGAGGCCAAAACATATTTTTCTTTCATGATTAGCTAGCTTGATTATACCTTTATGATACTCAGACATATTGGTTGCAGGCTTCCATTCAGACTCTTCTCTTGGGGCCTATGACACCCTATGCCCCACTCTGGTCCCTTCTGGAAGAGAAGACTTCACAGCCCACATGGCTCAGTGGTCCAGCTAAACCCACATGCTGAATATAGTGTTGTATTTGTGCCATTCTCCAAACTTGGAGACATGACTCCTAAGAGTGGTGAGATCTTACAGGGCATGAAGTTAAGGATTCATATTTTGGCCATATGTTTTGCACAAACCCTATACTAGTTCCCACATCCATTTGCTTCAGGCATGAAATAGAACATAAGCTTTATCTAGTTTCCAGGGACCATTACACTTAATTCAATGGAACTATGGGCCTTGGAGACATGCCTAAAAGAGATTACATGTTTCAAAGTTAGCTGACAACCCAACTACCTTTTTACTGAGTGGCATGTGCCAGCCAAGAAAGGAGGGAACAGTGTCAGGCACAAGAAGCCCCAGGAGGCAATTTGGGTAGAAGAGGGGATAAAGTAATTAGGAGAAAGGGAACTCTGAAGAAAGAGCAGAAGTGTACACAAGTATTTTTAGGAAAATTTTGCTACTCAGTACAAGGAACTGGCCTACTCTTCCAAAAGAAAGGTCTATGAACTCCATTGATTATTGGAGACTGCTTATGGATTTGTTTGTTGTGGAGGAGGGTGATGGAGGGATGGGACCAAGTGCTGAGTCTGGCCTGAGGAGGATCATGGAGAGGTAGCAGGAGGGACCAAGGGCCATGGCACTTGGGTGAACTAAGTAGAAGGAATAGTGGGCATCTATTTCTCTTTCTCTAGAGCTGCCTGTGTGAAGGCTTCAGGGAAGATGACCAAAGAGCTGAGAATGAAGCAAGGAGCAGCCACAGCAGACTCGCTCACGGCTTTCTGCAGGATGAACGAAGAGATAAACTGCATGCTTGGCCTAGGTCCACTAAACTCTCTGCTTTTAAATATGTGCTTTGGATGTTTTTCTTTTCTGTTTTTACTATAAAAGTAATTTATGCTCATTAAATCAAATTTGGGAAATACAGAATAAGTTAAATGAAAAGAGAAACCATCCATGGTTGTACCATCTGAATCTCATCCATGTTAACATTTGTTGTATTTTCTTCAAGGCTTTTTTTGTTTTCTGCATAAATGATGTGTGTGTGTCTGTGTGTGAGAGAGAGAGATTGATTTTAACATAATTAGATCCACTTCCCCAAAGTGTTGTTTTCAAGGCAACAGGATTAATGTGATTTTTAAAGTACTAAAATGAGTCATTTTAGGATTATTGAGCAACTTCATGAGGTTTGGTCAAAACAAAGTTGACTTTCCATTATCCTGTCATCAGGAATCACCTACTCTGATATTCAACTGCTTTTCTCACAGCCCATGTTCAATGGAAAGGCTAACAAGATACAAATGGAGAGATGCAGGGATAAGAAATACAAGGAAGGCACATGCTTTTATTACTTCAGCATTCAAGGAAATTACTACACAATCTTGAGTCGCTTAGTCACAACAGACCAATTTTTTTTCTTTTTTCTTTTTTCTTTTTTTTTTTTTTTACAACAGACCAATTTCTGACCAAGGTTAAAGAGGTTAAAAATCAGGTTTAAGGGACACCTGGGTGGCTTAGTGGTTGAGCATCTGCCATTGACTCAGGGCCTGATCCCAGGATCTGGGATCGAGTCCCACATCGGGCTCCCTGCGAGGAGCCTGCTTCTCCCTCTGCCTGTGTCTCTGCCTCTCTCTCTCTCTCTGACTCTCATGAATAAATAAATAAATCTTTAAAAAAAATCAGGTTTAATTATTTGACTTCTCTGTTAAGTGCTGTCCTAAAAAGGATTAGGACTCAATTTCCATAGCCTAAGTAACTTCACATTTACCTGATGACTTTACTTTTTTTTTTTTTTTTTTTAAAGATTTTACTTACTAATTCATGAGAAACACAGAAAGAGAGGCAGAGACATAGGCAGAGAGAGAAGCAGGCTCCCTGCATGGAGCCCTATACCGGACTCCATCCTTGGACCCCAAGATCACGCCCTGACCCAAAGGCTGGAGCTCAACCGCTGAGCCACCCAGGTGTCCCTACCTGATGACTCTTCTTAAAGATGAGCAATGGAGATCTGACATGTCTGAAGATGGGATATCAACAGTATATAAGCAGCATCGTAAATTATATTTTTCATGGAGCAAAGACTGAAAGACCAGACGTGGGCAGCCCGGGTGGCTCAGCGGTTTGGCACCTGCCTTCGGCCCAGGGCATGATCCTGGAGACCCCGGATGGAGTCCCACGTCAGGCTCCCTGCATGGAGCCTGCTTCTCCCTCTGCCTGTGTCTCTGCCTCTCTCTATGTGTCTCTGGCATGAATAAATAAATAAAATCTTTATTAAAAAAAAAAAAAAACAGACGTATTCTGCGACAGCCCCAAAGAGACAAAAGTGTACTCTCAGCTCATTCTTTTCTTTTTTTTTTTTTTTTAAGATTTTATTATTTATTCATGAGAGACACAGAGAGAGGCAGAGACACAAGAAGAGAGAGAAGCAGGCTCCATGCGGTAGCCCGATGTGGGACTCGATCCCAGACCCCAGGATCACGCCCTGAGCCAAAGGCAGACATCAATCAACCACTGAGCCACCCAGGCATCCCTCAGCTCATTATTTTATCAGTGAGTTTGAGAAAAGTGTCCTGGGGAGAAACGTTTCCAACCACTCAATAACGTTTCATACCCCTGAGCTTTTGTGTATACAGATGTTAAAACCTAGAGGATCCTATGCTAATTCTCCACCTTTCTAGATTGATCTGTGAGAACAGCCAGCTCATATGGGACCACTCCGAGAAGTTCTTCTTATGCTTTCAGAATCTTTGCTTACAGGGATCCCTAATTGGTCTTTGTGTTATGCTGCCCTGTGTCACAATGTATTCAGTTTGTAAATCTTTCTTCATAACAATATTTGCAAATGTTTCTAAGCAAAACGTTTACAATGGTTGAAAAATCAAGCATTATAAAACATACCTAGTGTACAGTCTTAACTCCTACCCCTGCTCCTGTGTCTCACACTTGTGTTTCTGTGTCTTTTCTAAAGTTTCCTCATGTAAACATAAATACAAACCTATTATTTCCCCATCCCTATGTTCTTACACAAAAGGTACCTTGATATACATATTATTCTTGAAATACATACTATTGTTTGATATACATACTATCCAGTATTTTGCTCTTTTCATTTTGACTTACTAATACATCCTAGAAATTTAGCTGAGATGTATTTCCAATTGGTTCATTGAGAAATTCCTCATTCTGTTTTAAAAGCTCTTTAAAAATGATTTTTAAAAACCTAGTATATGTTGTCCTCTAATATATTTAGCCAGTTCCACTAATGATGGACATTTGGGTTGTTTCCAATATTTTGCTATGCCAATGATGCTTTGTAGGCATATGTTAATTTGCATTGTGTGTGTACATCTTTGGATAAATTCCCAAAAGCAGAATGACTGGGTCAGAGATTGCACAATTCTGTGATGTTGCTAGATAGTGTCAAGTTGCCATAGGGTTTCTACCTATTTATATTCCCATACAAAATATAAGTAATCTGTCTTCCCATAGCCTTGGCAACAGAGAGGTATGGGGGGACAGAAAGTTTAGGAAGGGGGTGGTTGGGACCACACTCAACAGGAGGATGACTGCATGCAGACTTACAGGGCCAGGACAGTGTCAGACCTGACAGTCCTGAGGTTCACCCAGTCTCTCTCACGGGTCCTCTGTTGGCTCCAACTGAACACATCTAATGTTTTGTTCACTGAACCTGAAGCCTCTTGGTTTCTCATTTTCTACTAATGGAATCACAATTTTCTCACATTTAAAATCTTGTAGGAGAGAGTGTGGGCAGGTAGACATTCACTTTTCATTTTACAAACCCTAAATTCATAAGCTTTATAGCAAGAAGCGTATATTTCTTTTGCAAGTTAAAACCAGTGATAATGTACTACAAAAAAAATTGGAAGTCTAGTCACTTTTCGGGGAGGGGGTGTTATTTATTCACTCAAGTACTTTTTAGTCTGTTAACTATTATTTCTTTTTTTCTTTTTTTCTGCCAGGTGCTCAGGGAAATGGTTTAAAAACACTCAGCTTTATAAGGAAGTTTGTTAAGAAAAAAATATTAATTCTAGGACTTCACAAATTATTCCTAAGTATTGCCCCCTGCCACCAATCTCAGGTTTCTTTCTTTCTTTCTTTCTTTCTTTCTTTTTTTTAATTATTTGTAAAGGATTTTATTTATTTATTTATTCTTGAGAGACAGAGAGAGCGGCAGAGACACCGGCAGAGGGACATCTCATGTCGGGCTTCCTGCATGGAGACTGCTTCTTCCTCTGCCTGTGTCTCTGCCCCTCTCTCTGTGTGTCTGTCATGAATAAATAAATAAAATTAAGAAAAAAGAAAAAGCTCTCTCTCCTTTTAAAAAGAGTTTAAAACAGATAAATTTTTTTTTTTTTTAAGATTTGACTTATTTATTTGAGAGAGAGAGAGAGAGCACAAACAGGGGGAGGGGCAGAGGCAGAGGGAGAGGGAGAAGCAGGCTTCCCGCTGAGCAGGGAGCCCTGGTGTGGGGCTCTATCCCAGGACATGGGGATCATGACCTGAGCCAAAGGCAGACGCTTAGCAGACTGAGTCACGCAGGTGCCCAAGAAAAAACTCTTAACGAAATGTTTAATTAATAGTTATAGGAGCTGGAATACTATTTTATGCAAAATTTACATATTAAAGAGGCTCCTGAGTGGCTCAGTTGGTTAAGGAGTGGCTCTTGATTTCAGCTCAGGTCATGATCTCAGGGTCATGAGACAGAGCGCTGTGTGTCTCCCTCTTCTGCCCTTCCCCTGCCTCTAAAAAAATAAATAAAATAAACATTTACATAGTAAGGACTTATGATAGCTATGTTCTATTTCTTTGGTTTTTTTTTTTTTAAGATTTTTTAAATTTATTTATGAGAGACAGAGAGAGAGAGAGAGAGAGAGGCAAAGACAACAGGCAGAGGGAGAAGCAGGCTCCATGCAGGGAGCCCGATGTGGGACTCTCCCGGGACTCCAGGATCATGCCCTGGGCCAAAGGCAGGAGCTAAAGTGCTGAGCCACCCAGGGATCCCCAGCTATGTTCTATTTCTGTGTGCTACAGTACACTTTTCAATCCAGAAGTCTTCTGTAAAAGTGCACATTTATATCCATTTTATACCATTTGGAACAAAATTGTAGTAGAATTGTACTGCCTTAAATTATAGAAGCTTGAAAAAAATGATAGAAGCTTGTAACTGCCATAGCTGCCTTTAGAATCACATTCTTGGTCAAATATATAATTCATTTTCTATAATGCCTTATCAAGGCATCCTCTTATGGGAAACTATAATCAACTTTTCATGCTTGGCTTTATTTTGAGATTTCCAGGAATCTAATATAGTGAAGAGAAAGGTACCAGTAAAGAGACCTGGTGCCCTTGGTCTTTGTACATTCACTTTCGTACAGATAAGGACATTATACATGAACGCACCTGAGCCATCTTTCCATATGGCAGCCCGCAATCAGCCAGGTGACAAAGGAACATTTTGATCCATCTCATGAGGGTGCTGTTTGCCAACTCAGCTCACAGTTCAGTTCCACCTGGGTCGTCATCTCTATCAACTTAGGGGCATTCATTCAACTAGGTTTCTACTAAGTTGAATTTAGCCTTGTTGCTTTATCAAAATTAATGAGAATGCAAACACCAGTAAACAGTAGTGTAGTTCTCATAAACTCAGAACAATTGAGACAGAGGAAATCCTAGGGCATGTAGAAGGTAGTGAATCTTGAGGCTTAATAATGACAACTCACTCGGAGAATTCTCTATGCATTACTCACTATTCTAATCACATTATAAGACTTAGTTCAGGGGATCCCTGGGTGGTTCAGCAGTTTGGCGCCTGCCTTGGGCCCAGGGCATGATCCTGGAGTCCCGGGATCGAATCCCACATTGGGCTCCCTGCAGAGAGTCTGCTTCTCCCTTTGCCTGTGTCTCTGCCTCTCTCTGTCTCTCTGTGTCTCTCAGGAAAAAATAAATAAAATCTTTTTTTTTTAAATAATAAAACAAATAACACAAACCTGCTAAAAAAGTAAGACTTAATTTATTGAATTTTCACAATACTATGTAAGAAACAAATGATGGAGGTACTATCATTATCTCTGTCTTTACAGATAAGGAAAATGATTCATGATTTGTAGAGATGTAAATAGACTAATCCAAATTGGAAAGTTGCCTTCCTTTTAGACTTTAGATGATCAGTCAACTCTACTCAGCCAGGATGGAGAAGTCCAGATTTAAAGAACATTTACTGGGACACCTGGCTAGCTCAGTTGGGTAGAGCATGTGAATCTTGATCTCAGAGTCATGAGTTCAAGACCCACATTGGACAGTAGAGCTTACTTAAAAAAAAATAATTTACTAAATTCTGGAATTATAGCTAAAGACTATATCTAAGAGACAAGGCACAATTAGTGATTTTACACTGTATTTTAGCCCTCTGAAAATAGAGCTCTTACCTTAAAAATGCAAATCTGCTTTTGAATTTTACACATCTAACACTGGTGTGTATTTTCAGGAACGTGTTGTATATGAAACCAGGATGCCCTTGTGTTGTTGTATGTGGTTATTTTTTTTAATGATTTTATTTATTTATTTATTTATTTATTTATTTATTTATTTATTTATTGAGATAGAGCTCAAGTGCATGCCTGCATACACACAAGGGGTGAGGATGGAGGGACAGACGGGGAGGAAGAGGGACAAGCAGACTCCATGCTGAGCCCAATGTGGGACTCCATCTCATGACCCTGAGATCATGACCTGAGCCAAATCAAGAGCCTGATGCTCAACTGACTGAGCCCCCAAGCATTTCTGTTGTATATGTTTTCAATGTCCATGGAAAGATGTGAATTCTTTTTTTTTTAAGATTTTATTTATTTATTCATGATAGACATAGAGAGAGAGAGAGAGGCAGAGGACACAGGTAGAGGGAGAAGCAGGCTCCATGCAGGGAAGCCGACGTGGGACTCGATCCCGGGACTCCAGGATTGTGCCCTGGACCAAAGGCAGGCACCAAACCACTGAGCCACCCAGGGATCCCCAAGATGTGAATTCTTTGGGGACAGGGCATTTGTCTTATACTTCTCCAGGGCCTACAATAGTGCTCAGCAAATGTTTTTTTGTGGCAAGTGAAAAACAGTAGTGGTTTGGAAACCATGCTGCCAACCTGCAAACCACCAACACTAAGAAACACTCTATTCAAAAGAAATCCCCCTATTGATAATGGGAGAGGTGTGAGAACGGGAGGCAATTTTATTGTGAGCCTAAAACTGCTCTAAAAAATAGTCTATCAAGAAAAAAAAGTAAATTCCCCTAAATATTTGTAACAGTATCTTGAAAAATATGTTATCTTAAATACACATTCACACACACGTCTCTGTGTACACACAAATATTTATAGCCATATCTATAAACACATTTATAGGTGCATGATAATAAAGGCAAAACATATGCCACATCTTAAATATGTAAAAATATTTATAGGTGCACGATGATAAGTTGAAATGATGATGATTGTTGCAAAATGCGCACAATTTGTTCTGCTGAAGAGGTGAATGGAACTGCCCTCATGACCTCACCAAGATAATTGTGTATAAATGAAGGCAGCAGACAGATGCAGTAGGTATACTGCTGCATTCCCCGAATTTGGAGTATGTTTCGTGTCCCTTCCTCAGAGACTCTGTCTCCATTCACCATTTTACTTAATGGGGTAGTGGCTTTAGGCCACCACCCCTGTGACAACATGTGGTTGGAATGCAACTGTACAGACACCTGATCCAAGCAGAGCCTTGCGTAGGCTTGCCAATGACCTATGACCTGGGTGGCGTGGTTTAAAAGCTTGAGCTGTGTGAGTCAGATTCTCTTTCTTTCTCTCCCCTCCTTTTCTCTCTCTGGAACTTGAATCAAGAGACCAAGAGGAAAGTTTCCGGTGAACTGTGGGCAGCATTGCTGAAAGATCGCTTGGGAGCCTGAGTCAGGCCTATGACAAACAAAAGACACTTTGCAAGCTGAAATTACGGGAGGATGAGCAGCTACAAGGGAGTTGCTCAAAGTGGGGGAAACCTGAAGTGACAGAGAGCACTCATCTACTTGGAGAGGCTGGGAAGCCAGAGGGCAGACAGCTGTACAGGACTACCTGCCTTGCCTCTCTGTTGTTTCCCCTGGGCTCCTGGGCATATATACCTTTAAAACATTTTTCTCATGACACAACCCTGTGTGCTTTTTTTCACCTCCTTGGTGTTAAAAGAGTCTAAATTAGAGCAGGCAGATAGCAGGAGAGAAAAGTCTCTGATTTTGGAGGATATAAACTTACAATCAAAATCAAACAACAACACAGGGGCACCTGGTGGCTCAGTCAGTTAAGCATCTGCCTTGGGCTCCAGTCATGAATCCCAGGGTCCTGGGATAGAACCCTGCCTCAGACACTGGCTCAGCGGGGAAGCCTGCTTCTCCCTCTGCCCCTCCCCGCTGCTCACTCCCTCTCACTCTCATCAATCAATTAATCAATCAATCAATCCATTAAATCAAGGTGGGGAGGGGGGCACCTGGGTGGCTCAGCCATTAAGAGTCTGTCCTTCGGCTCAAGATCATGATCTCAGGGTCTTGAGATTGAGCCCCAAACCAGGGCTCTCTGCTAAGCATGGGAGTCTGCTTTCCCTCTGACCCTCCTCCCTGCTTGTGCTCTCTCTCAAATAAATAAAATCTTTTTTTTTTTTTTATAAAATCTTTTTAAAAAGGAAGGAAGGAAGGAAGGAAGAAAGGAAGGAAAGAAGAAAGAAAGAAAGAAGAAAGAAAGAAATAAAGAAAGAAAGAAAGAAAGAAGAAAGAAAGAAAGAAGGAAAGAGAAAAAACAAAACTATAAAGAACTACAGGTAAAGTGGTTACAGGGTCATGAAGTCTATCAGGAGTCATTCCATTCAATCGTCCCAAGGGCCTCCGCTCAGTACAACCCTGTATGATAATCGATATTTATAGTGATGACCTTGAGTCTTCAGGCACAAGCCTGCCTGACATTCAGCATATTTTCAGAAGGCAATGAAGCATGCAGCTTGCTACAGAAAAAATTTCCTTCAAGCTAAAAAAAGTTTTGGTTCCTTAAAAAGGCAAGGTTCATGCAGTCATTATTTTCTTAGTTTTAAAAATACATGTATTTATTTATCCATGCCTTCCTTGTTCAAGCAAGATTAAAGATGACTTATAAAAATACAACAAAATCCAATAAGACCGTATAATTGACAGGAAAGAGGAGGAAGAAAGAAAACCAGGGTGGATATGAAGTTGATTCAGGAGATTCAGTTATCTGCAAGCTCACTTCTGTGAAATACACCTCACTCCTTGATAGATCATAGAGCATCATAACTGGTATTACTCATTATGGAATCAATTTTAAATCTGGAGGAAGGTCAGAGTTTATATTCTGAATGTAAAAGTCAAACTGAAACTAGAAGAAAGAAAAAAAAGAAAATATTGGCTTAAATCAGAGAAAACATAATAACAAAAATCCATTTAATAAGCTGTTAATTTTTTCTTTTTTTCCCATGGGGCTTGAACTCATAACCCTGAGCTGAAGACCCTGAGATCATGACCTGAGTCAAAATCAAGAGTCAGGGATCCCTGGGTGGTGCAGCGGTTCGGTGCCTGCCTTTGGCCCAGGGCGCGATCCTGGAGACCTGGGATCGAATCCCACGTCGGGCTCCCGGTGCATGGAGCCTGCTTCTTCCCTCTGCCTGTGTCTCTGCCTCTCTCTCTCTCTCTCTCTCTCTGTGTGTGTGACTATCATAAATAAATAAAATCAAAAAAAATAAAAAAAAAATCAAGAGTCAGATGCTTAACGGACTGAGCCACCCAGGGTTCCTTTATTTTGGTTAAAAATCACTCCTTTTATTTCAGTAGAATAATAGTTGCATTATAGAAAAACTTTTTTATTTTATTTTATTTTTTTTATTTTATTTTATTTTTTTATAAATAAAAATAGGGTAATTTAAGTTAATCTCAGGGGGGGATCCCTGGGTGGCTCAGCGGTTTGGTGCCTGCCTTTGGCCCAGGGCATGATCTTGGAGTCCCGGGATGGAGTCCCACGTCGGGCTCCTTGCATGGGGCCTGCTTCTCTCTCAGCCTGTGTCTCTGCCTCTCTCTGTGTGTCTCTCATGAATAAATAAATAAAATCTTTAAAAAAAAAATTAAGTAATCTCTACACCCAACATGCAGCTTCAACTCATGACTGTGAGATCAAGAGTTGTAAGCTCTACCAACTGGGACAGCCAGGTACTTCACAAAACTTTTCTTATATTAATCAGAAGTAGTATCACATGTTACCCAACTGTTGAAATTCTCTGCAATATCCTTTGTACAAATTGATATTAACATACTAGGAAAAGAACAAAGTTGTTTAAATTTGAGTTAAACTCTCTATACAAATGTAATTTAAAAAAATAAAAATAAAAAATAAAAAAACAAATGTAATTTAAAAATTTTAATTTCTTTAAATTTATTTATTCATGAGAGACAGAGAGAGAGAGGCAGAGACACAGGCAGAGGGAGAAGCAGGCTCCTCGCAGGGAGCCTGATGTAGGAGTTGATCCTGGATCCCGGGATCCTACTGAGCCACTCAGGCATCCCCAAATGTAATTTTTAAAATACAAATGTGATTTTTAGGTCACATAAGAAGAAGCAAGAATTTTTCCAGGAGTCCTGGTATGGAGAGGCTCCCAGGGTTTTAATAAGTGTGTTTTTACTCATATTGGGCCTGCATCAGGGAAAATTTCTTCTGAAATTTGTAGTAGGACATTCCTACTATGGAGTCACTGCTTATAGGGTAAGAGCTGGGGCTTCAGATGTGGCCAATATATAGAGTTGGTGCAGAAAAGCTGAGTAACAGCTTGGGCAAGTTACTTAAACTTGGTCTAGTATCTTTATTTTTCTTTCTTTTTCAGTTTTATAGCTTTATTTGGAATCAGCAGTTAGTTCTCATCCACTTAATTAACTGTCTGTAGATTTTTGCAAGTGGTGACAGGTATACAGGTAACCTGAAATTGTCTGGTGAACCATCATCCTTATTACATTTTCTGGACAACTGAATACAGATATGGTATGGGACATTCCTTATTCTGTTGGCCCTGATAAGCTTTGTTTGAGTCTAGTATCAATGGACACATCTCAAGTTCCCATTTCTCTCTTACCACTCTTCTTTACAGGAGCTGGCCTGTCTGTCCAGGTTGCAAAGTTTAGCTTAGTTTCTTAACTGCAAATGAAATTAATAGGGTTATATGGAGGATTAGTTATTATGCGGCAAGCACTTAGCACATAGCTAATACCTTTTGAACCTAATAAATGCCTGTTATGGTAGAAACAGTGGTTGCCCAGAACATTCCACATTGATGTGATACAAATCTTTCTTTCACTTGTGCTTTGTTAAAGATTTCTTGCCTAATTTTCCCATTGACAAATTTTTCTTTAATGTATTGTTGTGAATGCATTCTGATGTTCTCTTATGGTACTGACATCGAAACTAGTTTCATTGCCTTATATTGTCTTCTTACATTTGGAAAATGTATAAGCAGTAATTTTTTTCACTGCTAGATTTTTTTTTAAGATTTTATTTATTTATTCACGAAAGACACAGAGAGAGGCAGAGACACAGGCAGAAGGAGAAGTAGGCTCCATGCAGGGAGCCCGATGTGGGACTCGATCCCGGGACTCCAGGACCACGTCCTGGGCCGAAGGCAGGTGCTAAACCGCTGAGCCACCCAGGGATTCCCTCACTGCTAGATTCATATGAAATTGTGGTTTGTATCCAATTGGATTTTTTTTCTTTGTTCCTTTTCATTCAAGCCCAGATAAAACCACATTTTAAATCATGCCCACGTATGTGTAAAGTCTCATCTGACTAGCTCCATCATGTGTCTATAATGAGTTTTACAATTTTACAAGTAATTTTCATTTCATTGCTACTATGAATTCAAATAACGAAGAATATTGGGAAATGTATTGATGAGTACTCTCAAAAATAGGTGTAAATCAAGAAAATTGGAAAAACTTTATATAACGTGAGAATTTTGCGGGGAGTGCAATTTGGCCACAAATTCAGAGTGACCATAACCTATTGTTCAAATTATCAGGCTGTTTTGGGAATGCAAGAGGGGTTCAATTAATAATTCACTGAGATAAAGGCATAAACTAGGACTCTCCCAGGTACACCAGGGCGTAAGACTGACAGGCCAAAACTGACAATGTATCTTAAGACGGGGATGGAGCAGGGCAGGGCTTGAAGGGGTTCTTTGTGAAATGATAGGCTCTATCATACACTCGTACTCTATTTCTACATTCAAAGTGTGAATTATGGGTTCTGCTTTGAGAATCCAAGCTCTGCCTTATAGATTCAGATTCAGTTTTTTTTTTTTTTTTAAGATTTTATTTATTCATGAGAGACACAGAGAGAGAAGCAGGCTCCATGCAGGGAGCCTGACACGGGATTCGATCCCTGGTCTCCAGGATCACGCCCTGGGCTGAAGGCAGGCGCCAAACCTGAGCCACCCAGGGATCCCTATCAGATTCAGTTCTAATCCCTATACCTCAAGAAAAACACAAAGGCAAAGATCCAGGAAGGCATAACCAATGTGATCAAGAGCTGTGGGTCTTAATAATATTTTGGCAGTTATGACACCTTGGAGAATTTGATGGTAGCTATTAACTCTCCCTGAAGGAAAGGGCACACACAAAAGCCCCCACGACTTGGCATGTAATTCAGAGGACCTCAATCTGTCTGATGCTACCCAGGGACCCAGGTCTGAATCTCTAACCTAGAACACATGGCAGTTGGCAGGAGAAGGGAATCAATATTTCTTGGCCACTTTTACATGTATTTCATTTCATATGCACATCAATCTATTTTATAGATAAGGGAATTGAAGCCCAGAGAAATTACAATTCACAGCTAGTTAAGTGACAAAGCCAGACTTTAAATTCACTTTTATGTGCCACTAAATCTTACAATCTAAGTACTGCTTAGCCATACAACTTTTTTTTAAAAGACTTTATTCATTCATGAGGACACACAGTGAGAGGCAGAGACGCAGGCCGAGGGAAAAGCAGGTTCCCTATGGGGAGCCTGATGCAGGACCTGATTCCGGATCCCAGGATCACACCCTGAGCCAAAGGCAGACACTTAAGCACTGAGCCACCCAAGTGCCCCAACAATTTTTTTTAAGTAGGCTCCACGCTCAGCATGGAGCCAACTTGGGGCTTGAATTCACGGTTCTGAGATCAAGACCTGAGCTGAGATCAAGACTTGGGTGCTTAACTGACTGAGCACCCAGGTACTCCATCATACCTATTAATATATATACATATATTTAGAGACCCCTGGGTGGCTCAGTGCTTGAGTGTCTGTCTTCTGCTTGGGTCGTGATCCCAGGGTCCTGGGATAGAGTCCCACATCGGGCTGCCTGCAGGGAGCCTGCTACTCCCTCTGCCTATGTCTCTGCCTCTCTCATGAATAAATAAATAAAATCTTAAAAAAATATATACACACAGATATATATATTTATATTTCAATCTGGAAGAGAATTATATTACAAAATCAAGAAAAATGAACATGAGCAAATATCTTCAACAGAGTCCCACCTACTGGAATTACCTTTTGAAACTAGAGTTTATTAGGGCAAATAAAAGTAAGCATTTAGGGGTGCTTGGGTGGCTCAGTTGGTTAAGCATTCGACTCTTGATCTCAGCTCAGGTGTTGATCTCAGGGTTGTGAGTTCAAGTTCCATGCTGGGCTCCACATTGGGTGTGGAGTCCCCTAAAACAAAGAAAAGAAAAAAAAGTAAGCATTTAAGAAAAAAATCTCACATGTTAATACAACCAACATTTGGGCAGCCTGGGTGGCTCAGTGGTTTAGTGCCACCTTCAACCCAGGGCGTGATCCTGGAGACCTGGGATCGAGTCCCACCCTCTGCCTGTGTCTCTGCCTCTCTGTCTCTCTCTGTGTCTCTCACGAATAAATAAATAAAATCTTTAAATAATACAACCAACATTTAGTGTCATTAGTTTTAGATAAATCCAAGATTGATAAGTTGTTGATGGATTATTAAAAGATTTTTCAGTGTCTCATTGCAGGAAATAATACCAGGAAAAATAACCCTGGGGGAAACAACCAAATCTTTGCCTGTATACCTTGAAGCCCATGTCAATCTGTCTACTAACCAGGGTTGACCCTGGATGGGATGGGGGCTTAAGCAACATGTCATTTCCAACACAAGCAGTGCTTCTTGTATAACTGGTAAACTCCAATATTCCTTTTGGTAATCTCTGTTCATTAGTTCCTGAGACACCTGATCATACTCTGGCATGCCCCCCAAAACATAGAATCAGTTTACCTGAGAATTTGGCAGATTCTGTCTGTCTGTACTTCCCCAGTGCCTAGGACAGAGTGAGTGCGGTCTCCTTTCCAGTTCATGCTACAGATTGCTGCCAGATGAATTCTCTAACCTACACAGTAGTTCCAAATATGGCAGTTCCTTGCACAAAACGATTTCACTTCTCGTTAA
>NW_023329968.1:0-27732 GCF_011100685.1 Canis lupus familiaris | reverse complement strand
CCAGATGGGGACCAGAGTCACCACGTCAGGGTGAGGCCAGAGGGGACAAGATCACTAGGCCGGTGAGGCCCCGATGTGGAACTGAGAAACCAGGTCCCATGATGCCCATATGAGGACCTGAGTCACCAGGTCCAGGTGAGGGTCCCTGTGGGAACCTCGTCACCTGTCCAGGTGAGGCCCAGGTGGGACCACAGTCACCAGGTCCAGGTGAGGCCCAAGTAATAAAGAGTATCATGTCCCAATGAAGCCCAGGTAAGGACCAGAGTCAACAGGCCCGGAGAGGCCCAAATATGGATCAGAGTCATTGTGATCCAGGTGAGTCCAGATGGAGACCACAGGAACCAGGTCCAGGTAGCCCAATGGGAACCAGAGCAACCAGATCCAGGTGATGTCCATGGGACCACAGTTACAAGGACCAGGTGAGGCGCAGGTGGCAACAGGATTCACCAAGTCCAGGTGAGGCCCAGTTGGCGACCAGTCACCATCCAGGTGCGGCCTTCTAAGGACCAGATTCACCAGGTCCAGGTGAAGCCCAAGTGGTGACCAGAGTCACCAGGTAAGGGTGAGGTTCAGAGGGGGAACCAGAGTAACCAGTTTAGTTTGAGGCCCGAATGGGACCAGCGGTCCCTGGTCAAAGTGAGTCCAGGTGTGGAATAGAGTATCCAGGTCCCAATGATGCCTGGGTGAGTACCAGAGTCACTATGGCCATGCAGACCCAGATGGGGACAGAATCACTAGGTCCTGGTGAGGCATACAATAAGACCACAATCAGCAGTATCAGGTGAGCCCCTTGTGGGAACAGAGCACTCTTTCCAGCTGAGTCCCAGGTACAAGTTAGGTCCCGTGAGGACCATATTCATCAGGTCGAATTGAGGAATAGCTAGGGAAAGAGTCACCAGGTCTGGTGCGTAATAGGTGGGGCAAGATTCAGCAGTTCTGAGAGGTCAAAGTGGGCAAAGAGACACAAGTCAAGGAGACGTCCAGATTGGGACCAGAGTCACCAGATCCAGGTGAAGTCCATGGGGACCAGAGTCTCCAGATCCGGTGAAGCCCAGTGGAGACCAGAGTCTCTAGGTCCAGATGAGGCCCAGGTGAGGACCAGAGTTACAGTACACGTGAGGCCCGGTGGATCAGAGGCAACAGGTCCAGTGAGGCCGGCTTGGGGACCATGGTCAACAGGTCTACTTGAGGCCCAGGTGTGGAACACAGTAAGCAGGTCCAGGTGAGTCCCCATGGTGACAAGGTCACCACGTCCAGGTGAGGGCCAGGTTCGGACCAGGATCACCAGGTACAGGGGAAGCCCTTGAAAGAACCAAGTCAACAGTTCGAGGTCAGGCGCAGGTTCAACCAGGGTCAGCAGGTCTAAGTCAGGGAAAGTGGGGTTCACAGTCACTAGGGCATGGTGAGACCCAGAGGGGACCAGAGTCACGTGGTCCAGGTGAGGTCCAGTTGTGGAACAGAGTCACCGCGTCCCAATTTTGCCCAGTTGAGGACCATGGTCAACAGGGCCAGGTGAGGCCAGATGGGGACCAGGAGTCCCCAAATCCAGGTGAAGCCCAGGTGGGGACCACAGTCACCAGATCTAGGGTAGTCTCAGGTGCAGACCAGAATCACCAGGTCCAGGTGAGGTGCAGGTGGCAACCACACTCACCAGGTCCTGAGGCCCTGGTGGGGACCAGAGTCACAAGGTACATGACAAACTAGAAACACCGCAGCCACCAGGTCCACATGTTTCCATGTGGGAAGAGAATCAACAGTTACAGGTTAGGACAGGTGGGTATCTGACTCACCATTTCCAGGTGAGACCCAGGTGGGAACGAGTGTCACCATGTCCAGGTTGGCCCAGGTGAAGACCAGAGTTATAGGTCCGGCTGGGTCACTGTTAGTGAACAGTGTAAACATATCCTGATGCTACCCAGGTGGGTACCAGAGACACCAGGTCCTGGTGAGGCCCAGGTGGGACCAGAGACATGAGGTCCAGGTGAGGTCCCGATGGAACCACAGTCACCAGGTCAGGAGAGGCCATGCTTTGGATCAGAGTCACCAGTTACAGGTGAGGCCAGGTGGAGCAGAGTCACCTGGTACAGAAGAGGCCAAAGTCAGGACCAGAGATACCAGATCAGGTCAGTCCCAGTGGGGAACAGAGTAACCATGTCCCGATGATGCCCAGGTAGACCCAGCGTCACCAGGTCCAGATGAGGCGCAGGTGGGGAGCATATTCACTAGGTCTCGGTGACACCCAGTTGAGGACCAGTGTCACCAGGTCTATTTGAGCCCTAGAGGGTAAAGATTCACCTGGTCTAGGTGACATCCAGATGGGGACCAGAGTCACCATGTCAGGGTGAGGCCCAGATTCCAGAGTCATCATGTCCAGGTGAGCCTAAGGTGTGGAACAGAGTCACCAGGTACCAATAATGCCCAGGTGAGGACCAGAGTCACCAGGTCTGGGAGACGCGCAGATAGGATCAGATTCACCAGTTCCATGGTGAGGCCAAGAAAGAGTCCACAGCAATCAGATCCAGGTGGGGAACAAAGTCACCAGGCCTGGGTGAGGCCCAGATGGGGACCAGATTCACCAGGTCCAGGTGAGGCCCAGGTGGTGACCAGAGTCCCCGGGTCTGGAGAGGACCAGGTAAGGACCAGATTCACCAGGTCCAAGAGGCCCACGTGGGGACTGAGTCACCAGGTATGGGTGAGGCCCAGGTGGCAACCCCACTCACCAGGTCCAGGTGAGGCCAACCTGCAGGCCAGAGTCACCAGATCCGGTGAGGCCCTAGTGGGGACCGGAGTCAATGGGTAAATGTGAGTCTACAAGAACACCACAGTCACCAGGTCCAGGTGTGGTTCATGTGGAACGAGAGTCCCCAGGTCCAGGTGAGACCCAGTTGGGGACCACAGTCACCAGGTCCAGATTGAGGCCTAGGTGGGGGGACCAGATCATCAGGACCAGTTGAGGCCAAAGTGTGGAGCAAAGCTATCATGTCCAGTTGAGGCCCAGTGGGGAACAGAGTAACCATGTCCATTGATGCCAGGTGGGAAAAGAGTCACAAGGTCCAGACGAGGCCTAAGTGAGGAGTAGATTCACCAGGTCCTGTTGAGGCCCAGTTGAGGACCAGTGTCCCAGCTCCGGGTGAGTCCCGAGGGGGACCAGAGTCACCCGGTTCTGGTGACGTCCAGGTGGGGACCAGAGTCACCACGTCAGGGTGAGGCCCAGAGGGAGACAGAATCACTAGGTCCAGGTGAGGCCCCGGTGTGGAACTGAGAAACCTGGTCCCATGATGCCCATATGAGACCTGAGTCACCAGGTCCAGGTGAGGTCCTGTGGGAACCAGTCACCTCGTCCAGGTGAGGCCCAGGTGGGACCACAGTCACCAGGTCCAGGTGAGGCCCAAGTATATAAGAGAGTATCCAGCTCCCAATGATTTCCAGGTAAGGACCAGAGTCAACAGGTCCAGGAGAGCCCAAATATGTCAGAGTCATTGTGTTACAGGTGAGGCCAGATGGAGACCACAGGAACCAGGTCCAGGAGAGCCCCATATGTTAACCAGAGCCACCAGATCCAGGTGAGATCCAGGTGGGACCACAGTCACAAGGTCCAGGTGAGGCGCAGGTGGCAACAGGATTCACCAAGTCCAGGTGAGGCCCAGGTGGCGACCAGTCACCACATCCTGGTGCGGACAGCTAAGGACCAGATTCACCAGGCCCAAGTGAAGCCCAAGGGGTGACCAGAGTCACCAGGTAAGGGTGAGGCCAGAGGGGAACCAGAGTAACCAGTTAGTTTGAGGCCCAGAATGGGACCAGATCCCTGGTCAAAGTGAGGCCCAGGTGTGGAATAGAGTATCCAGGTCCCAATGATGCCTGGGTGAAGGACCAGAGTCACTAGGCCATGCAGGCCCAGATGGGGAACAGAATCACGGTCCTGGTGAGGCATAGACTAAGACCACAGTCAGCAGTATCAGTGGAGCCCCTTGTGGGAAACAGAGCCACTCTTATCCAGCTGAGCCCCAGGTCCATGTGAGGCCCACGTGAGGATCAGATTCATCAGGTTGAATTGAGGCATAGCTGGGGACAAGAGTGACCAGGTCTGGGTGCGGCCTAGGTGGGACAAGATTCAGCAGTACTGAGTTAGGACCAAGTGGGGACGAGAGATACCAGGTCCATGAGAGGCCAAACTGAGGACCAGAGTCACCAGGATCCAAGTGAGGTCCATGTTGGAAAGAGAGTCACCAGGTCCAGGAGAGGTCCAGGGTGGGTACCAGAGTCACCAGATCCCGGTGAAGTCCCGGTGGGGGACCAGAAGTCATCAGATCCAAGTGAAGCCCAGGTGCGGACCAGAGTCACTAGGTCCAGATGAGGCCCAGGTGAGGACCAGTGTTACCAGGTACACGTGAGTCCCGGTGGGGATCAGAGGCAACAGGTCCATGTGAGGCCGGCTTGGGGACCATGGTCAACAGGTCTACTTGAGGCCCATGTGTGGAACACAGTAAACAGGTCCAGGTGAGTCCCCGGTGGTGACAAGAGTCACCACGTCCAGGTGAAGTCCCAGGTGGGGACCAGGATCAGCAGGTACAGGGGAGGCCCCTGAAAGAACCAGAGTCAACACTTCGAGGTCAGGCACAGTTGGCAACCAAGGTCAGCAGGTCCAAGTCAGGCCAAAGTGGGGGTTCAGAGTCATTAGGGCACGGTGAGACCAGGAGGGGGACCAGAGTCACATGGTCCAGGTGAGGTCCAGTTGTGGAACAAAGTCACCGGGTTTCGAATTTTGCCCAGTTGAGGACCATGGTCAACAGGGCCAGGTGGGGCCCAGATGGGGACCGGAGTTCCCAAATCCAGGTGAAGCCCAGATGGGGACCACAGTCACCAGATCCAGGGTATCTCAGGTGCAGACCAGAATCACCAGGTTCAGGTGAGGTGCAGGTGGCAACCACACTCACCAGGTCCCGGTGAGGCCCTGGTGCGGACCAGAGTCACGAGGTACATGAGAAGTTAGAAACACTGCAGCCACCATGTCCACATGATGTCCATGTGGGAACGAGAATCACCAGTTACAGGTGAGGACCAGGTGGGGAACCGACTCACCATGTCCAGGTGAACCCAGGTGGGAACGCAGTGTCACCATGTCCAGGTGTGGACCAGAGGAAGACCAGAGTTAATAGGTCCGGCTGGGTCACTGTTAGTGAACAGTGTAACCATATTCTGATGCTACTCAGGTGGGTACCAGATTCAAGTTCCTCGTGAGGCCCAGGTGGGACCAGAGACAAGAGGTCCAGGTGAGGTACAGGTGGAAACCACATTCACCAGGTCACGTGAGGCCATGCTTAGGATCAGAGTCACCAGTTACAGGTGAGGCCCAGTTAGAGCCAGAATCACCTGGTACAGAGAGGCCAAAGTCAGGACCAGAGTTACCAGGATCAGGTCAGTCCCAGTGGGGAACAGAGTAACCATGTCCCGATGATGTCCAGATAGAACCAGCGTCACCAGGTCCAGATGAGGCGCAGGTGGGGAGCATGTTCACTAGGTCCCGGTGAGGCCCAGTTGAGGACCAGAGTCACCAGGTCTAGTTGAGGCCTAGAGGGTACCAGATTCACCTGGTCTAGGTGACATCCAGATGGGGACCAGAGTCACCATGTCAGGGCTGAGTCCGCAGAGGGGATCCAGAGGCAGCATGTCCAGGTGAGGCTCAGGTGTGGAACAGAGTATCCAGGTCATAATGGTCCACAGGTGAGGACCAGAGTCACCAGATCTGGGTGAGGCCCAGTTAGGATCATAGTCACCATTTCCAAGTGAGACCAAGAAGGAGTCCACAGCAATCAGGTCCAGGTGGGGGAAGAAGTCACAGGACTGGGTGAGGCCCAGATGGGGACCGGAGATTCACCAGGTCCAGGTGATTCCCAGGTGGTGACCACGGTTACCAGGTCTGGGTGAGGACCAGGTAAGGACCAGATTCACCAGGTTCAAATGAGGCCCACGTGGTGACCTGTCACCAGATCCAAGTGCGGACCAGCTAAGAACCAGATTCACCAGCAGCAAGTGAAGCCCAAGGGGTGACCCAGAGTCACCAGGTAAGGGTCAGGCCCCGAGGGGGAACCAGAGTA
Source organism: Canis lupus familiaris (assembly GCF_011100685.1). NCBI lineage: Eukaryota > Metazoa > Chordata > Mammalia > Carnivora > Canidae > Canis > Canis lupus. Next base: position 21,637 of record NW_023329968.1, on the reverse strand, counting down.
ACCATTTTAGTTTGAGGCCCAGAATGGGACCAGAGTTCCCTGGACAAAGTGAGGCCCAGGTGTGGAATAGAGTATCCAGGTCCCAATGATGCCTGGGTGAGGACCAGAATCACTAGGGCCATGAAAGCCCAGATGGGGAACGAAATCACTAGATCCTGGGTGAGGCATAGAATAAGAACACAGTCACCAGTATCAGGTGAGCCCCTTGTGGGAAACAGAGCCACTCTATCCCAGCTGAGTCCCAGGTTCATGTGAGGCCCACGTGAGGACCAGATTCATCAGGTCGAATTGAGGCATAGCTGGGGACAAGAGTTATGAGGTCTGGGTGCGGCCTAGGTGGGGCAAGATTCAGCAGTTCTGAGTTAGGTCAAAGTGGGGACGAGAGACACCAGTCCAGGTGAGGCCAAACTGAGACAAGAGTCAACCAGATACAGGTGAGTTCCAGGTGGGGACCAGAGTCAGGAGATCCATGTGAAGTCCAGATGGGGACCAGAGTCATTAGGGGCAGATGAAGCCCAGGTGAGGACCAGAGTTACCAGGTACACGTGAGGCCCCGGTGGGGATCAGAGGTAACAGGTCCATGTGAGGCGAGCTTGGGGACTATGGTCAAGTGGTGTAATTGAGGCCCAGGTGTGTAACACAGTAAGCAGGTCCAGATGAGTCCCCGGTGGTGACTAGAGACACCACGTGCAGGTGAGGCCCAGGTGGGCATCAGGATCACCGGGTACAGGGGAGGCCCTTGAAGAACCAGAGTCAACATTCGAGGTCAGGCACAGGTGTCAACCAGGGTCAGCAAGGTCGAAGTCAGGCCAAAGTGGGGTCACAGTGACTAGGGCAACGGTGAGACCCAGAGGGGGACCAGAGTCACCTGGTCCAGGTGAGTTTCCAGTTGTGGAACACAGTCACAGTGTCCCAATTTTGCCCAGTTGAGGACCATGGTCAAAGGGCCAGGTGAGGCCCAGATGGGGACCGGAGTCCCCAAATCCAGGTGAAGCCCAGGTGGGGACCACAGTCACCAGATCCAGGGGAGTCTCAGGTGCAGACCAGAATCACCAGGTCCAGGTGTGGTGCAGGTGGCAACCACACTCACCAGGTCCCGGTGAGGCCCTGGTGGGGACCAGAGTCACGAGGTACATGAGAAGCTAGAAACACTGCAGCCACCAGGTCCACATGATGTCCATGTGGGAACGAGAATCACCAGTTACCAGGGGAGGACCAGGTGGGGATCCGACTCACCATGTCCAGGTGAGACCGTGGTGGGAACCAGTATCAACATGTCCAGGGTGTGGCCCAGGTGAAGGCCAGAGTTAAGAGGTCCCGGTGAGTCACTGTTATTGAACAGTGTAACCATATCCTCATGCTACCGAGGTGGGTACCGAGACACCAGGTCCTGGTGAGGCCCAGTTGGGACCAGAGACATGAGGTCAAGGTGAGGTCCCGATGGGAACCACAGTCACGAGGTCAGGTGAGGCCATGCTTACGATCAGAGTCAACCAGTTACAGGTGAGGCCCAGGTGGAGCCAGAGTCACCTGGTACAGAAAATGCCAAAGTCAGGAATAGTGTTACCAGGATCAGTTCACTCCCAGTGGGGATAAGTAACCATGTCCCGATGATGCACACGTAGAACCAGAGTCTCCATGTCCAGATGAGGCGCAGTTGGGGAGCATATTCACTAGGTCCCGGGGAGTCCCAGTTGAGGGACTAGAGTCACCAGGTTTGGTTGAGGCCTAGAGGGGTACCAGATTCACCTGGTCTAGGAGACAATCAAGATGGGGACCAGAGTCTCGATGTCAGAGGGAGGCCCAGAGTGGATCCAGAGTCATCATGTCCGGTGAGGCTCAGGTGTGGAGCAAAGTTATCATTCCAGGTGAGGGCCCAGGAGGGAAACAGAGTACCATGATCCCATTGATGCCAGGTGGGAAAGAGTCACAAGTCCAGACGAGACCTAAGTAAGGAGTAGATTCAACAGGTACTGTGGAGTTTCCAGCTGAGGACAAGTGTCGCCAGCTTCGGGTGAGTCCCAGAGGGGGGACCAGAGTCACCCGGTCACTGGTGATATCCAGGTGGGGACCAGAGTCACCACGTCAGGGGTGAGGCCCAGAGGGGACGAGAATCACTAGGTCCCGGTGAGGCCCGATGTGGAACTGAGAAACCAGCCCCATGATGCCAATATGAGGACCTGAGCCACCAGGTCCAGGTGAGGTCCCTGTGGGAACAAGTCACCCATCGTCCAGGTTGAGATCCAGGTGGGACCACAGTCACCAGGTACAGATGAGGCCCAGGGAATATAAGAGAGTAGCCAGGGTCCCAATGAAGCCCAGGTAGGACCAGAGTCAACAGGGTCCAGGAGAGGACCAAATATGGATCAGAGTCATTGTGTTCCAGGGTGAGGCCAAATGGAGACCACAGAACCAGGACCAGGAGAGCCCCTAGATGGGTACCAGAAGCCAACCAGATCCAGGTGAGGTCCAGGTGGGACCACAGTCACAAGGTCCAGGGGAGGCGCAGGAGGCAACAGGATTCAACAAGTCCAGGTGAGACCCAGGTGGCGACCAATCACCAGATCCAGGTGCGGACCAGCTAAGGACCAGTTTCAGCGGCCCATATGAAGCCTAAGGGGTGACCAGAGTCACCAGGTAGGGGTGAGGCCCAGAGGGGGGAACCAGAGTAACCAGTTTTAGTTATGAGGCCCAGAATGGGACCAGAGGTCCTCGTTCAAAGTGAGGCCCAGGTGTAGAAATGATTATCCAGGTCCCAATGATGCCTGGGTGAGGACCAGAGTCACTAAGGGCCATGCAGGCCCAGATGGCAAACAGAATCACTAGGTCCTGGTGAGGCATAGAATAACACCACAGTCAGCAGTATCAGGTGATCCCCTTGTGGGGAACCAGAGCCACACTATGGAGCTGAGTCCCAGGTCCATGTGAAGGCCCAGGTGAGGACCAGATCATCAGGTCGAATTGAGGCATAGCTGGGGACAAGAGTCCCCAGGCTGGGGGCGGCCTAGGTGTGGCAAGATTCTGCAGTTTTGAGTTAGTTCAATGTGGGATGAGAGACACCAGGTCCAGGTGAGGGCAAAGTGAGGACCAGAGTCACCAGATTCAGGTGACGGTCCATGTGGACAGAGAGTCACCAGGTCCAGGAGATGTCCAGGTGAGGACCAGAGTCACCAGATCCAGGTGAAGTTCCAGGTGGGGGACCAGAGTCACCAGATCCAGGTGAAGAAGAACAGGTGGTGACCAGAGTCACTAGGTCCAGATGAGGCCAGGTGAGGACCAGAGTTACCAGACAACTGAGGACCCCGGTGGGGATCAGAGGCAACAGGTCTACTTGAGGCCCAGGCTGTAGAACACAGTAACAAGGGCCAGGTGAGTCCCCGGTGTTGACAAGAGTCACCACGTCCAGGTGAGGCCCAGGTGGGGACCAGGATCACCAGGTCCAGGGGAGGCCCTTGAAAGAACCAGAGTCAAAAGTTCGAGGTCAGGAGCAGGTGCAACCAGGGTCAGCAGGTCCAAGTCAGGCCAAAGTGGGGTTCACAGTCACTAGGGCGGTGAGACCCAGAGGGGTACCAGAGTCACCTGGTCCAGGTGAGGTCCAGTTGTGGAACACAGCCAACGGGACCAATTTTGCCCAGTTGAGGACCATGGTCAACACGGCCAGGTGAGGCCCAGATGGGGACCAGAGTCCCCAAATCCAGGTGAACCCAGGTGGGGACCACAGTCACCAGATCCAGGGTAGTCTCAGGTGCAGACCAGAATCACCAGGTAGGTGAGGTGCAGGTGGCAACCACACTCACCAGGTCCCGGTCAGGTCCTGATGGGGACCAGAGTCACGAGGTACATGAGAAGCTAGAACACTGCAGCCACCAGGTCCACATGATGTCCATGTGGGAACGAGAATCACACAGTTACAGGTGAGGAGCAGGTAGGGATCTGAGTCACCATGTCCAGGTGAGACCCTGGTGGGAACCAGTGTCACCATGTCCAAGTGTAGACCAGGTGAAGACGAGAGTTAATAGGTCCGCCGGCCGCGTCACTGTTGGTGAACAGTGTAACCATATCCTGATGCTACTCAGGTGGGTACCAGATACAAGTCCTGGTGAGTCCTAGTTGGGACCAGAGACATGAGGTCCAGGTGAGGTACCGATGGAAACCACAGTCTCCAGGTGAGGTGAGTCCATGCTTAGGATCAGAGTTACCACTTACAGGTGAGGTCCAGGGGAGCCAGAGTCACATGACACAGAAAGGCCAAAGTCAGGACCAGAGTTACCACGATCAGGTCAGTCCCACTGGGAATAGAGTAACCACGTCCCGATGATGCCCAGGTAGAACCACATTTACCAGGTCCAGGTGCGGCCAACCTAAAGGCCATGCAGTGGAACCTTGTCCCGATGATGCCCAGGTAGGGAAGAGAGAGTCACCAGGTCCAAATGAGGCCCAGATGGAGCATATTCACTAGGTCCAGACGAGGCCCAGTTGAGGACCAGAGACACCAGATCTGGTTTAGACCTAGAGGGGTACCAGAATAACCTGGTCCAGGTGATATCCAGATGAGGACCAGAGTCTCCAGGCCTGAGTCACGCGCAGAGAGGATAAGAGTCACCAGTTCCAGGTGAGGCCAAGAAAGAGTCCAAAGCAATCAGGTCCAGGTGGGGAACAAACTCACCAGGACTGGTTGAGGCCCAGATGGGTAGAGATTCACCAGGTCCAGGTGAGGCCCAGGAGGTGACCAGAATCCCCGGGTCTGGGAGAGGACCATGTAAGGACCAGATTCACCAGGTCCAAGAGAATCACGTGGGTTCCTGAGTCATCAGGTATGGGTGAAGCTCAGGTGGCAACCCCACTCACCAGGTCCAGGTGAAGCCAACCTGCAAGCCAGAGTCACCAGATCCAGGTGAGGCCCTAGTGGGGACCGGTGTCACCAGGTAAATGTGAGTCTACAAGAAAAACAGTCACCAGGTCCAGGTGTGTTTCATGTGGGAACGAGAGTCACCAGGTCCAGGTGAGACCCAGGTGGGGACCACAGTCACCAGGTCCAGATTGAGGCCTCGGTGGGGGGACAAAGTCATCAGGAGCAGTTGAGGCCAAACTGTGGAGCAAAGTTATCATGTCCAGGTGAGGCCCAGTTGGGGAACAGAATAACATGTCCCATTGATGTCAGGTGAGAAAAGAGTCACAAGGTCCAAACGAGGCCTAAGTGAGGAGTAGATTCACCAGGTCCTGTTGAGGATCAGCTGAGGACCAGTGTCCCAGCTCCGGGTGAGTCCCAGAGGGGGACCAGAGTCACCCGGTTCTGGTGATATCCAGGTGGGGACCAGAATCACCACGTCCGGGTAAGGCCCAGAGGGGGACGAGAATCACTAGGTCCAGATGAGGCCCCGATGTGGAACTGAGAAACCAGGTCTCATGAAGCCCATATGAGGACCTGAGTCACCAGGTGCAGGTGAGGTCCCTGTGGGAACCAGTCAACTCGTCCAGGTGAGGTCCAGGTTGGACCACAGTCACAAGGTCCAGGTGAGCCGCAGGAGGCAACAGGATTCACCAAGTCCAGGTGAGGCCCAGGTGGCGACCAGTCACCAGATCCAGGTGCGGAACAGATAAGGACCAGATTCTCCAGGCCCAAGTGAAGCCCAATGGGTGACCAGAGTCACCAGGGCAGGGTGAGGCCCAGAGGGGGGACCAGAGTAACCAGTTTAGTTTGAGGCCCAGAATGGGACCAGAGGTCCCTGGTCAAAGAGAGCCCAGGTGTGGAATAGAGTATCCAGGTCACAATACGCCTGGGTGAGGACCAGAGTCACTAGGGCCATGCAGGCCCAGATGGGGAACAGAATCACTAGGTCCTGGTGAGGCATAGAATAAGACCACATTCAGCAGTATCAGGTGAGCCCCTTGTGAGAACCAGAGCCTCTATCCAGCTGAGTCCCAGGAACAGGTGAGTCCCACGTGAGGACCAGATTCATCAGGTCGAATTGAGGCATAGCTGGGGACAAGAGTCACCAGGTCTGGGTGCGGCCTAGGTGGGGCAAGATTCAGCAGTTCTGAGTTAGGTCAAAGTGGGGACGAGAGACACCAGGTCCAGGTGAGGCCAAACTGAGGACCAAATTCACCAGATCCAGGTGAGGTCCATGTTGGAAAGAGAGTCATGAGGTCCAGGAGAGGTCCAGGTGGGGTCCAGAGTCACCAGATCCATGTGAAGTCCAGGTGGGGACCAGAGTCACCAGATCCATGTGAAGCCCAGGTGGGGACCAGAGTCACTAGGTCCAGATGAGGCCCAGGTGAGGACCAGAGATACCAGGTACACGTGAGGATCCGGTGGGGATCAGAGGCAACAGGTCCATGTGAGGCCGGCTTGGGGACCATGGTCAACAGGTCTACTTGAGGCCCAGGTGTGGAACACAGTAAGCAGGTCCAGGTGAGTCCCCATTGGTGACAGGAGTCACCACGTCCAGGTGTGAGCCAGGTCCGACCAGGATCACCAGGTCCAGGGAAGACCCTTGAAAGAACCAGAGTCAACAGTTCGTGGTCAGGCGCAGGTGGCAACCAGGGTCAGCAGGTCCAAGTCAGGCCAAAGTGGGGTTCACAGTCACTAGGGCACGGTGACACCCAGAGTGGGACCAGAGTCACCTGGTCCAGGTGAGGTCCAGTTGTGGAACACAGACACCGGGTCCCAATTTTGCACAGTTGAGGACCATGGTCAACAGGGCCAGGTGAGGCCCAGATGGGGACCGGAGTCCCCAAATCAGGTGAAGCCCAGGTGGGGACCACAGTCACCAGATCCAGGGTAGTCTCAGGTGCAGACCAGAATCAACAGGTCCATGTGAGGTGCAGGTGGCAACCACACTCACCCGGTCCCGGAGAAACCCGGTGGGGACCAGAGACACGAGGTACATGAGAAGCTAGAAACACTGCAGCCACCAGGTCCACATGATGTCCATGTGGGAACGAAAATCACCAGTTACAGGTGAGGACCAGGTGGCTCTCTGACTCACCATGTCCAGGTGAGACCCAGGTGGGAACCAGTGTCACCATGTCCTCGTGTGCCCCAGGTGAAGACCAGAGTTATTAGGTCCGGCTGGATGAGTGTTAGTGAACAGTGTAATCATATCCTGATGCTACCCAGGTGGGTACCAGAGACACCAGGTCCTTGTGAGGCCCAGGTGTAACCGGAGACATGAGGTCCAGGTGAGGTCTCGATGGGAACCACAGTCACCAGGTCAGGTGAGCCCATGCTTAGGATCAGAGTCACCAGGTACAGGTGAGGCCCAGGTCGAGCCAGAGTCACCTGGTACAGAAGAGGCCAAAGTCAGGACCAGAGTTACCAGGATCAGGTCAGTCCCAGTGGGTAATACAGTAACCATGTCCCAATGATGCCCAGGTAGAATCAAGTCACCAGGTCCAGCGAGGCGCAGGTGGGGAGAATATTCACTAGGTCCAGGTGAGGCCCAGATGAGGACCAGAGTCACCAGGTCTAGTTGACGCCTAGAGGGGTACCAGATTCACCTGGTCTAGGGGACATCCAGATGGGGACCAGAGTCACCATGTCAGGGTGAGGCCCAGAGGGCATCCAGAATCATCATGTCCAGGTGAGGTTCAGGTGTGGAACAGAGTATCCAGGTCATAATGGTCCACATGTGAGGACCAGAGTCACCAGATCTGGGTGAGGCCCAGTTAGGAGCAGAGTCACAAGTTCCAGTTGAGGCCAAGAAGGAGTCCACAGCAATCAGGTCAAGGTGGGGATCAAAGTCACCAGGAATGGGTGAGGTCCAGATGGGGACCAGATTCACCAGGTCCAGGTGATTCCCATTTGGTGACAAGGGTTACCAGTTCCGGGTGAGGACCAGGTAAGGACCAGATTCACCAGGTCCAAGTGAGGCCCACGTGAGACCTGTGTCACCAGGTATGGGTGAGGCCCAGGTGGCAAGCCCACTCACCAGGTCTAGGTGAGGCCAACCTGCAGGCCATGCAGAGGAACCGTGTCCCGATGATGCCCAGGTAGGGACCAGAGTTACGAGGTCCAGGTGACGCCAACCTGCAGGCCATGCAGAGGAACCGTGTCCCGATGATGCCCAGATAGGGACCAGAGTTACCAGGTAAAGAAGAGGCCAACCTGCAGACCATTATGTGGAACCATGTCCCGTGTTGCCCACGTAGGGACCAGAGTCACCAGGTCCAAATGAGGCCCAGATGGAGCATATTCATAGGTCCAGGTGAGGCCCAGTTGAGGACCAGAGTCACCAGATCTGGTTGAGGCCCAGAGGGGTACCAGATTCACCTGGTCTAGGTGACATCCAGATGGGGACCAGAGTAACAATGTCAGTGTAGGCCCAGAGGGGATCCAGAGTCATCATGTCCAGGTGAGGCTCAGGTGTGGAACAGAGTATCCAGGTCATAATGGTCCACCGGTGAGGACCAGAGTCACCAGATCTGGGAGAGGCCCAGTTAGGTTCAGAGTTACCACTTCCAGGTGAGGCCAAGAAGGTGTCCACAGCAATCAGGTCCAGGTGGGGAACAAGTCACCAGGACTAGGTGATGCCCAGGTGGTGACCAGATTTACCACTTCCGGGTGAGGACTAGGTAAGGACCACATTCACCAGGTCCAAGTGAGGCCCACGTGGGGACCTGTGTCACCAGGCATGGGTAAGATCCAGGTGGGAACCCCACTCCCAAGGGCAAGATGACCCGATGATGCCAAGGTAGGGACCAGAGTTACCAGGTCCAGGTGAGGCAAACCAGCAGGCCATGCAGTGGAACCTTTTCCCGATGATGCCCAGTGAGTGACCTGAGTCACCAATCCAAATGAGGCCCAGATGGAGCATATTCACTAGGTCCAGGTGAGGCCCAGTTGAGGACAAGAGTCACCCTATCTGGTTGAGGCCTAGAGGGGTTCCAGAATCACCTGGTCTAGGTGACATCCAGATGGGGACCAGATCACCAGGTCAGCGTGAGGCCCAGAGAGGTCCCAGAGACATCATGTCCAGGTGAGGCTCAGGTGTGGAACAGAGTAACCAGGTACCAATGATGCCCAGGTGAGGACGAGAGTCACCAGGTCTGGGTGACGCACTGATAAGATCAGAGTCACCAGTTCAAGGTGAGGGCAAAAAGAGTCCAGAGCAAACACGTCCAGGTGGGGAACATAGTCACCAGGACTGGGTTAGGCCCAGATGGGGACCAGATTCACCAGGTCTAGGTGAGGCCCAGGTTGTGACAAGATTCCCAGGGTCTGGGAGAAGACCAGGTAAGGGCCAGATTCACCAGGTCCAAGAGGCCCACGTGGGGACCTGAGTCACCAGGTATGGGTGAGGCCCAGGTGGCATCCCACTAACCAAGTCCAGGTGAGGCCAACCTGCAGGCCAGAGTCACCAGATCCAGGTGAGGCCCTAGTGGGGCCAGAGTCACCAGGTAAATGTGAGTCTACAAGTACACCACAGTCACCAGGTCCAGGTGTGATTCATGTGGGAACGAGAGTCGCAAGGTCCAGGTGAGACCCAGGTGTGGATGACGTCTCCAGGTCCAGATTGAGGCCTAGGTGGGGGGACCAGAGTCATCGGGACGAGTTGAGGCCAAAGTATGAAGCAAATTTATCATGTCCAAGTGAGGCCCAGGTGGGGAACAGAGTAAAAATGTCCCATAGATGCCAGGTGGGAAAAGAGTCACAAGGTCCAGACTAGGCCTAAGTGAGGAGTAGATTCACCAGGTCCTGTTGAGGCCCAGTTGAGTATCAGTGTCCCCATCTCTGGGTGATTCCCAGAGGGGACCAGAGTCACCCGGTTCTAGTGTGAGTCAGGTGCGGACCAGAGTCACCACGTCAGGATGAGGCCCAGAGGGGAACGAGAATCACTAGGTCCAGGTGAGGCCCCGTTGTGGAACTGAGAAAACAGGTCCCATGATGCACATATGAGGACCTGAGTCACCAGGCCCAGGGGAGGTCCCTGTGGGAACCAGTCACCTCGTCCAGGTGAGGCCCAGGTGGGACCACAGTCACCAGTTCCAGGTGAGGCCCAGGTATATAAGAGAGTATCCAGGTCCCAATGATGCCCAGGTAAGGTCCAGAGTCAACAGGTCCAGGAGAGGCCCAAATATGGATCAGAGTCATTGTGTTCCAGGGGAGGCCAGATGGAGACCACAGGTACCAGGTCCAGAAGAGCCCCATATGGGAACCAGAGCCACCAGATCCAGGTGAGGTCCAGGTGTGACCACAGTCACAAAGTCCAGGTGAGGCGCAGGTGGCAACAGGATTCACCAAATCCAGGTGAGGCCCAGGTGGCGTCCAGTCTCCAGATCCAGGTGCGGACCAGCTTAGGACCAGATTCACCAGGCCCAAGTGAATCCCAAGGGGTGACCAGAGTCACCAGGTAAGGGTGAGGCCTAGGGGGTACGAGAGTAACCAGTTTAGTTTGAGGCTCAGAATGGGACCAGAGGTCCCTGGTCAAAGTAAGGCCCAATTGTGGAATAGAGTATCCAGGTCCCAATGATGCCTGGGTGTGGACCAGAGTCACTAGGGCCATGCAGACCCAGATGGGGAACAGAATCACTAGGTCCTGGTGAGGCATAGAATAAGACCACTGGTGAAAAGTCACCAGTATCAGGTAGCGCCTTGTTGGATCCAGAGCCACTCTATCCAGCTGAGTCCCAGGTCCATGTGAGGCCCATGTGAGGACCAGATTCATCAGATCGAATTGAGGCATAGCTGGGACAAGAGTCACCAAGTTTGGGTGCGGCCTAGGTGGGCAAGATTCAGCAGTTCTGAGTTAGGTCAAAATGGGGACGAGAGACACCAGGTCCAGGTGAGGCCAAACTGAGGACCAGAGTCACCAGATCGAGGTGAGGCCCAGAGCGGGACGAGAATCACTAGGAACAGGTGAAGCCCCGATGTGGAACTGAGAAACCAGGTGAATGCTGCCCATATGAGGACCTGAGTCACCAGGTCCAGGTGATGTCCCTGTGGGAAACAGTCACCTCGTCCAGGTGAGGCCCAGGTGGGACCACAGTCACCAGGTCCAGGTGAGCCCAGGTATATAAGAGAGTATCCAGTTCCCAATGATGCCCAGGTAGGGTCCAGAGTCACCAGGTCCAAATGAGGCCCAGATGGAGCATATTCACTAGATCCAGGTGAGGCCCAGTTGAGGACAAGAGTCACCAGATCTGGTTGAGGCCTAGAGCCATACCAGAAACACCTGGCCCAGGTGACATCCAGATGGGGACCAGAGTCACCAGGTCAGGGTGAGGCCCAGAGAGGTTCCAGAGTCCTCATGTCCAGGTGAGGCTCAGGTGTGAACAGAGTCACCAGGTACCAATGATGCCCAGGTGAGGACCAGAATCACCAGGTATGGGTGACGCGCAGATAGCATCAGAGTCACCAGTTCCAGGTGAGGCCAAGAAAGAGTCCACAGCATCAGGTCCAGGTGGGGAACAAAGTCACCAGGCTGGGTGAGGCCCAGATGGGGACCAGATTCACCAGGTCCAAGTGAGCCCAGGTGGTGACCAGAGTCCCCGGGTCTGGGGGAGGACCAGGTAAGGACCAGATTCACTAGGTCCAAGAGGCCCACGTGGGGAGCTGAGTCACCAGGTATGGGTGAGGCCCAGGTGGCAACCACACTCACCAGGTCCAGGTGAGCCCAACCTGCAGGCCAGAGTCACCAGATCCAGGTGAGGCCCTAGTGGGGATCGGAGTCACAGGTAAATGTGAGTCTACAAGAAGACCACAGTGACCAGGTCCAGGTGTGGTTCATGTGGGAACGAGAGTCACCAGGTCCAGGTGAGACCCAGGTGGGGACCACAGTCACCAGGTCCAGATTGAGGCTAGTTGGGGGGACCAGAGTCATCGGGACCAGTTGAGGCCAAAGTGTGGAGCAAAGTTATCATGTCCAGGTGAGGCCCAGGTGGGGAACAGTGTAACCATGTCCCATTGATGCCAGGTGGGAAAAGAGTCACAAGGTCCAGACGAGGCCTAAGTCAGGAGTAGATTCACCAGGTCCTGTTGAGGCCCAGCTGAGGACCAGTGTCCCCAGCTCCGGTGAGTCCCAGAGGGGACCAGTCACCCGGTTCTGGTGATATCCAGGGGTGACCAGAGTCACCACGTCAGGGTGAGGCCCAGAGGGGGACGAGAATCACTAGGTCCAGGTGAGGCCCCGATGTGGAACTGAGAAACCAGGTCCCATGATGCCCATATGAGGACCTGAGTCATCAGGTCCAGGTGAGGTCCCTGTGGGAACCAGTCACCTCGTCCAGGTGAGGCCCAGGTGGGACCACAGTCACCAGGTCCAGGTGAGGCCCAGGTATATAAGAGAGTATCCAGGTCCCAGTGATGCCCAGGTAAGGACCAGCGTCATCAGGTCCAGGAGAGGCCCAAATATGTATCAGAGTCATTGTTCCAGGTGAGGCCAGATGGAGACACAGGACCAGTCAGGAGAGCCCCATATGGGAACCAGAGCAACCAGATCCAGGTGAGGTCCAGGTGGGACCACAGTCACAAGGTCCAGGTGAGGCGCAGGTGGCAACAGGATTCACCAAGTCCAGTGTGAGACCCAGGTGGCGATCAGTCACCAGATCCATGTGAGGACCAGCTAAGGACCAGATTCACCAGGCCCAAGTGAAGCCCAAGGGGTGACCAGATTACCAGGTAAGGGTGAGGCCCAGAGGGGGAACCAGAGTAACCAGTTTAGTTTGAGGCCCAGAATGGGACCAGAGGTCCCTGGTCAAAGTGAGGCCCAGGTGTGGAATAGAGTATCCAGGTCCGAATGATGCCTGGGTGAGGACCAAGTCACTAGGGCCATGCAGGCCCAGAGGGGAACAGAATCACTAGGTCCTGGTGAGGCATAGAAAAGCCACATTCAGCAGTATCAGGTGAGCCCTTGTGGGAACCAGAGCCACTCTATCCAGCTGAGTCCCAGGTCCATGTGAGCCCACGTGAGGACCAGATTCATCAGGTCGAATTGAGGCATAGCTGGGGACAAGAGTCACCAGGTCTGGGTGCGGCCTAGGTGGAGCAAGATTCAGCAGTTCTGAGTTAGGTCAAAGTGGGGACGAGAGACACCAGGTCCAGGTGAGGCCAAACTGAGACCAGAGTCACCAGATCCAGGTGAGGTCCATGTTGGAAAGAGAGTCACCAGGTCCAGGAGAGGTCCAGGTGGGGACCAGAGTCACCAGATCCAGGTGAAGTCCAGGTGGGGACCAGAGTCACCAGATCCAGGTGAAGCCCAGGTGGGGACCAGAGTCACTAGGTCCTGATTAGACCCAGGTGAGGATCAGAGTTACCAGATACACGTGAGCCCCCGGCGGGGATCAGAGCCAAAAGGTCCACGTGAGGCCGGCTTGGGGACCCTCGTCAACAGGTCTACCTGAGGCCCAGGTGTGGAACAAAGTAATCATGTCCAGGTGAGTCCCCGGTGGTGACAAGAGTCACCACGTCCAGTTGAGGACCAATTGGGGACCAGGATCACCAGGTACAGGGGAGGCCCTTGAGAGAACCAGAGTCAACATTGTGAGGTCAGGCGCAGGTGGCAACCAGGGTCAGCAGGTCCAAGTCAGGCCAAAGTGGGGTTCACAGTCACTAGGGCCCAGTGAGACCCAGAGGGGGACCAGAGTCACCTGGTCCAGGTGAGATCCAGTTGTGGAATACAGTCACCGGGTCCCAATTCTGCACAGTTGAGGACCATGGTCAACAGGGCCAGTTTAGGCCCAGATGGGGACCGGAGCCCCAAATTCAGGTGAAGCCCAGGTGGGGACCACAGTCACCAGATCCAGGGTAGTCTCAGGTGGAGACCAGAATCACCAGGTCCTGGTGAGGTGCAGGTGGCAACCAGTCTCACCAAGTCCCGGTGAGGCCCTGGTGGGGACCAGAGTCACGAGGTACATGAGAAGCTAGTAACACTGCAACCACCAGGTCCACATGATGTCCATGTGGGAACGAGAATTACAAGTTACAGGTGAGGAGCAGGTGGGGATATGAGTCACCATGTCCAGGTGAGACCCTGGTGGGAACCAGTGTCTCCATGTCCAAGTGTGGACCAGGTGAAGACGAGAGTTAATAGGTCCGGCCGCGTCACTGTTGGTGAACAGTGTAACCATATCCTGATGCTACTCAGGTGGGTACCAGATACAAGTCCTGGTGAGTGCCAGTTGGGACCAGAGACATGAGGTCCAGGTGAGGTACCGATGGAAACCACAGTCACCAGGTGAGGTGAGGCCATGCTTAGGATCAGAGTCACCACTTACAGGTGAAGTCCAGGAGGAGCCAGAGTCACATGGCACAGAAGAGGCCAAAGTCAGGACCAGAGTTACCACGATCAGGTCAGTCCCACTGGGAATAGAGTAACCACGTCCCCATGAATGCCCAGGTAGAACCACAGTTACCAGGTCCAGGTGCGGCCAACCTAAAGGCCATGCAGTGGAACCTTGTCCCGATGATGCCCAGGTAGGGAAGAGAGTCACCAGGTCCAAATGAGGCCCAGATGGAGCATATTCACTAGGTCCAGACGAGGCCCAGTTGAGGAACACAGACACCAGATATGGTTTAATCCTAGAGGGGTACCAGAATCACCTGGTCCAGGTGACATCCAGATGGGGACCAGAGTCTCCAGGACTGAGTCACGCGCAGAGAGGATAAGAGTCACCAGTTCCAGGTGAGGCCAAGAAAAAGTCCAAAGCAATCAGGTCCTGGTCGGGAACAAACTCACCAGGACTGGTTGAGGCCCAGATGGGGTAGAGATTCACCAGGTCCAGGTGAGGCCCAGGAGGTGACCAGAATCCCCGGGTCGGGGAGTGGACCATCTAAGGACCAGATTCACCAGGTCCAAGAGAACCACGTGGGTTCCTGAGTCATCAGGTATGGGTGAAGCTCAGGTGGCAACCCCACTCACCAGGTCCAGGTGAGGCCAACCTGCAAGCCAGAGTCACCAGATCCAGGTGAGGCCCTAGTGGGGACCGGTGTCACCAGGTAAATGTGAGTCTACAAGAAAACAACAGTCACCAGGTCCAGGTGTGTTTCATGTGGGAACGAGAGTCACCAGGTCCAGGTGAGACCCAGGTGGGGACCACAGTCACCAGGTGCAGATTGAGGCCTCGGTGGGGGGACGAGAGTCATCAGGAGCAGTTGAGGCCAAAGTGTGGAGCAAAGTTATCATGTCCAGGTGAGGCCCAGGTGGGGAACAGAATAACCATGTCCCATTGATGTCAGGTGAGAAAAGAGTCACAAGGTCCAAACGAGGCCTAAGTGAGGAGTAGATTCACCAGGTCCTGTTGAGGATCAGCTGAGGACCAGTGTCCCAGCTCCGGGTGAGTCCCAGAGGGGGACCAGAGTCACCCGGTTCTGGTGATATCCTGGTGGGGACAAGAATCACCACGTCCGGGTGAGGCCCAGATGGGGACGAGAATCACTAGGTCCAGATGAGGCCTCGATGTGGAACTGAGAAACCAGGTCCCATGAAGCCCATATGAGGACCTGATTCACCAGGTCCAGGTGAGGTCCCTGTGGGAACCAGTCACCTCGTCCAGGTGAGGTCCAGGTTGGACCACAGTCACAAGGTCCAGGTGAGGCGCAGGAGGCAACAGGATTCAACAAGTCCAGGTGAGGCTCTGGTGGCGACCAGTCACCAGATCCAGGTGCGGAACAGATAAGGACCAGATTCTCCAGGCCCAATTGAAGCCCAATGGGTGACCAGAGTCACCAGGACTGGGTGAGGCCCAGAGGGGGGACCAGAGTAACCAGTTTAATTTGAGGCCAAGAATGGGACCAGAGGTCCCTGGTCAAAGAGGGCCCAGGTGTGGAATAGAGTATCCAGGTCCCAATGATGCCTGGGTGAAGATCAGAGTCACTAGGGCCATGCAGGCCCAGATGGGGAACAGAATCACTAGGTCCTGGTGAGGCATAGAATAAGACCACATTCAGCAGTATCAGGTGAGCCCCTTGTGAGAACCAGAGCCACTCTATCCAGCTGAGTCCCAGGACCAGGTGAGTCCCACGTGAGGACCAGATTCATCAGGTCGAATTGAGGCATAGCTGGGGACAAGAGTCACCAGGTCTGGGTGCGGCCTAGGTGGGGCAAGATTCAGCAGTTCTGAGTTAGGTCAAAGTGGGGACGAGAGACACCAGGTCCAGGTGAGGCCAAACTGAGGACCAGAGTCACACATCCAGGTGAGGTCCATGTTGGAAAAGAGTCACCAGGTCCAGGAGAGGTCCAGGTGGGGTCCAGAGTCACCAGATCCATGTGAAGTCCAGGTGGGGACCAGAGTCACCAGATCCATGTGAAGCCCAGGTGGGGACCAGAGTCACTAGGTCCAGATGAGGCCCAGGTGAGGACCAGAGATACCAGGTACACGTGAGGATCCGGTGGGGATCGGAACAGGTCCATGTGAGGCCGGCTTGGGGACCATGGTCAACAGGTCTACTTGAGGCCCAGGTGTGGAACACAGTAAGCAGGTCCAAGTGAGTCCCCATTGGTGACAGGAGTCACCACGTCCAGGTGTGAGCCAGGTCCGACCAGGATCACCAGGTCCAGGGAAGGCCCTTGAAAGACCAGAGTCAATAGTTCGAGGTCAGGCGCAGGTGGCAACCAGGGTCAGCAGGCCCAAGTCAGGCCAAAGTGGGGTTCACAGTCACTAGGCCACGGTCAAACCCAGAGTGGGACCAGAGTCACCAGGTCCAGGTGAGGCCCAGGTGGGAACCAGGATCACCAGGTCAAGTTGAGGACTAGAGGGGTATCAGAATCACCTGGTCCAGGTGACATCCAGATGGGGACCAGAGTCACCATGTCAGGCTGAGGCCCAGAGGGGATCCAGAGTCAACATATTCAGGTGAGGCTCAGTGTGTGGAACAGAGTATCCAGGTCATAATGGTCCACAGGTGAGGACCAGAGTCACCAGATCTGGGTGAGGCCCAGTTAGCATCAGAGTCAGCAGTTCCACGTTAGCCAAGAAGGAGTCCACAGCAATCAGGTCCAGGTGGGGAAGAAAGTCAACAGGACTGGGTGAGTCCCAGATGGGGACCAGATTCACCAGACCCAGGTGATTCCCATGTGGTGACCAGAATTACCAGTTCCGGGTGACCACCAGGTAAGGACCAGATTCACCAGGTCCAAGTGAGGCCCACGTGGGGACCTGTGTCACTAGGCAAGGGTGAGGCCCAGGTGACAAACCCACTCACCAGATCCAGGTGAGGCCAATCTGCAGGCCATGCAGAAGAACCAGGTCCCAATGATGCCCAGGTAGGGACGAGAGTTACCAGGTCCAGGTGAGGCCAACCTCCAGGACATGCAGTGGAATCATGTCCCGATGATGCCCATGTATGGACCAGAGTTACCAGGTCCAGGTGAGGCCAACATGCAGGTCATGCAGTAGAACCATGTCCCGATGATGCCCAGGTAGTGACCAGAGTCACCAGGTCCAAATGAGGCCCAGATGGAGCATATTCACTAGGTCCAGGTGAGGCCCAGTTGAGGACCAGAGTCACCAGATCTGGTTGAGGCCCAGAGGGGTACCATAATCCCCTGGTCCAGGTGACATCCATATGGGGACCAGAGTCACCAGGTCAGGTTGATAGCCAGAGAGATTCCAGAGTCATCATGTCCAGGGGAGCCTCAGGTGTGGAACAGAGTCACCAGGACCAATGATGCCCAGGTGAGGACCAGAGTCACCAGGTTCACGTGAAGCCCCGGTGGGGATCAGAGGCAACAGGTCCATGTGAGGCCGGCTTGGGCACCATGGTCAACAGGTCTATTGAGTCCCAGGTGTGGAACACAGAAAGCAGGTCCAGGTGAGTCCCCAGTGGTGACAAGAGTCACCACGTCCAGGTGATGCCCGGTGGGGACCAGGATCACCAGGTACAGGGGAGGCCCTTGAAAGAACCAGAGTCAACAGTTCGACGTCAGGCGAAGGTTCCAACCAGGGTCAGCAGGTCAAGTCAGGCCAAAGTGGGTTTCACAGTCACTAGGGCACGGTGAGACCCAGAGGGGAACAGGAGTCACGTGGTCCAGGTGAGTTCCAGTTGTGGAACACAGTCACCGCATCCCAATTTTGCCCAGTTGAGGACCATGGTCAACAGGGCCAGGTGAGCCCCAGATGGGGACCGGAGTCCCCAAATCCAGGTGAAGCCCAGGTGGGGACAACAGTCACTAGATCCAGGGTAGTCTCAGGTGCAGACCAGAATCACCAGGTGCAGGTGAGATGCAGGTGGCAACCATACAGACCATGTCCCGATGAGAACCTGGTGGGGACCAGAGTCACGAGGAACATGAGAAGCTAGAAACACTGCAGCCACCAGGTCCACAGGATGTCCATGTGGAAACGAGAATCACCAGTTACAGGTGAGGACCAGGTGGGGATATGAGTCACCATGTCCAGGGGAGACCCAGGTTGGAACCAGTGTCACCATGTCCAGGTGTGGCCCAGGTGAAGACCAGAGTTAATAGGTCCGTCTGGGTCACTCTTAGTGAACAGTGTAACCATAACCTGATGCTACCCAGGTGGGTACCAGAGACACCAGGCCGTGGTGAGGCCCAGGTGGGACCAGAGACATGAGGTCCAGGTGAGGTACATATGGGAACCACAGTCACCAGGTCAGGTGAGGCCATGCTTAGAATCAGAGTCACCAGTTACAGGTGAGGCCCAGTTAGAGGCAGAATCACCTGGTACAGAGAGGCCAAAGTCAGGACCAGAGTTACCAGGATCAGGTCAGTCCCAGTGGGGAACAGAGTAACCATGTCCCGATGATGTCCAGATAGAACCAGCGTCACCAGGTCCAGATGAGGCGCAGGTGGGAGCATGTTCACTAGGTCCCGGTGAGGCCCAGTTGAGGACCAGAGTCACCAGGTCTAGTTGAGGCCTAGAGGGGGGTACCAGATTCACCTGGTCTAGGTGACATCCAGATGGGGACCAGAGTCACCATGTCAGGCTGAGTCCCAGAGGGGATCCAGAGGCAGCATGTCCAGGTGAGGCTCAGGTGTGGAACAGAGTATCCAGGTCATAATGGTCCACAGGTGAGGACCAGAGTCACCAGATCTGGGTGAGGCCCAGTTAGGATCATAGTCACCAGTTCCAGGTGAGGCCAAGAAGGAGTCCACAGCAATCAGGTCCAGGTGGGGAAGAAGAAAGTCAACAGGATGGGTGAGGCCCAGATGGGGACCAGATTCACCAGGTCCAGGTGATTCCCAGGTGGTGACCAGGGTTACCAGGTCCGGGTGAGGACCAGGTAAGGACCAGATTCACCAGGTTCAAATGAGGCCCACGTGGGGACCTGTGTCACCAGGTATGGTTGAGACCCAGGTGGCAACCTCACTCACCAGGTCCGGCTGAGGCCCAACTGCAGGCCATGCAGAGGAAACGTGTCCCGATGATGTCGAGGTAGGGACCAGAGTTACCAGGTCCAGGTGAGGCCAGCATGCAGGCCAGAGTCACCACATCCAGGTGAGGCCCTAGTGGGGACGGGAGTCACAAGGTAAATGTGAGTCTACAAGAACCCACTGTCACCAGGTCCAGGTGTGGTTCATGTGGGAACGGGAAGTCACCAGGTCCAGCTGAGACCCAGTTGGGGACGACAGTCACCAGTCCAGATTGAGACCTAGGTTGGGGGACGAGAGTCATCAGGACCAGTTGAGGCCAAAGTGTACAGCAAAGTTATCATGTCAAGGTGAGGCCCAGGTGGGGAACAGAGTAACCATGTCCATTGAGGCCAGGTGGGAAAAGAGTCACAAGGTCCAGACGAAGCCTAAGATTGGAGTAGATTCACCAGGTCCTGTTGAGGCCCACCTGAGGACCAGTGTCACCAGCTCCGGGTGTGTCACCCGGTTCTGGTGATATCCATGTGGGGACCAGTGTCACAAGTCAGGGTGAGGCCCTGAGGGGGACGAGAATCACTAGGTCCAGTTGAGGCCCCGATGTGGAACTGTGAAACCAGGTCCCAAGATGCCCATATGAGGACCTGAGTCACCAGGTCCAGGTGATGTCCCTGTGGGAACCAGTCACCCCGTCCAGGTGAGGCTCGGGTGGGACCACAGTCACCAGGTCCTGGTGAGGCCCAGGTATATAAGAGAGTATCCAGGTCCCAATGATGCCCAGGTAAGGACCAGACTCAACAGGTCCAGGAGAGGCCCAAATATGGATCAGAGTCATTGTGTTCCAGGTGAGGCCAGATGGAGACCACAGGAGCCAGGTCCAGGAGAGCCCCATATGGGAACCAGAGCCACCAGATCCAGGTGAGTTCCAGGAGGGACCACAGTCACAAGGTCCAGGTGAGGCGCAGGTGGCAACATGATTCACCAAGTCCAGGTGAGGCCCACGTGGTGACCTGTCACCAGATCCAGGTGCGGACCAGCTAAGAACCAGATTCACCAGCCGCAAGTGAGGCCCAGAGGGGGAACCAGAGTAACCAGTTTAGTTTGAGGCCCAGAATGGGACCAGAGTTCCTGGACAAAGTGAGGCCCAGGTGTGGAATAGAGTATCCAGGTCCCAATGATGCCTGGGTGAGGACCAGAGTCACTAATGCCATGAAAGCCCAGATGGGGAACAGAATCACTAGATCTGGTGAGGCATAGAATAAGAACACAGTCACCAGTATCAGGTGAGCCCTTGTGGGAACCAGAGCCACTCTATCCGCTGAGTCCCAGGTTCATGTGAGGCACGTGAGGACCAGATTCATCAGGTCGAATTGAGGCATAGCGGGGACAAGAGTCATGAGGTCTGGGTGCGGCCTAGGTGGGGCAAGATTCAGCAGTTCTGAGTTAGGTCAAAGTGGGGACGAGAGGACACCAGTCCAGGTGAGGCCAAACTGAGACAAGAGTCACCAGATACAGGTGAGTTCCAGGTGGGGACCAGAGTCAGGAGATCCATGTGAAGTCAGGTGGGGCCAGAGTCATTAGGGGCAGATGAAGCCCAGGTGAGGACCAGAGTTACCAGGTACACGTGAGGCCCCGGTGGGGATCAGAGGTAACAGGTCCATGTGAGGCGAGCTTGGGGACTATGGTCAAGAGGTGTAATGAGGCCCAGGTGTGGAACACAGTAAGCAGGTCCAGATGAGTCCCCGGTGGTGACTAGAGACACCACGTGCAGGTGAGGCCCAGGTGGGCATCAGGATCACCCGGTACAGGGGAGGCCCTGAAAGAACCATAGTCAACAATTCGAGGTCAGGCACAGGTGGCAACCAGGGTCAGCAGGTCGAAGTCAGGCCAAAGTGGGGTTCACAGTGCTAGGGCACGGTGAGACCCAGAGGGGGACCAGAGTCACCTGGTCCAGGTGAGTTCCAGTTGTGGAACACAGTCACAGTGTCCCAATTTTGCCCAGCTGAGGACCATGGTCAAAGGGCCAGGTGAGGCCAGATGGGGACCGGGAGTACCCAAATCCAGGTGAAGCCCAGGGGGGACCACAGTCACCAGACCAGGGGAGTCTCAGGTGCAGACCAGAATCACAGGTCCAGGGTGGTGACAGGTGGCAAAACCACACTCACCAGGTCCGGTTGAAGGCGCCTGGTGGGGACAGAGTCACGAGAGGTACATGAGAAGCTAGAAACACTGCAGCCACAGGTCCACATGATGTCCATGTGGGAAAGAGAATCACAGTTAACAGGGGAGGACCAGGTGGGGATCCGACTCACCATGTCCAGGTGAGGACCGAGGTGGGAACAGTATCACCATGTCCAGGTGTGGCCCAG
>NW_023329967.1:0-27786 GCF_011100685.1 Canis lupus familiaris | reverse complement strand
GAAAAGAAAAGAAAAGAAAAGAAAAGAAAAGAAAGAAAAAAGAAAAGAAAGAAAAGAAAAGAAAAGAAAAGAAAAAAGAAAGAAAAAAAAAAAAAGAAAAAGAAAGAAAGAAAAGAAAGAATACTTGGGAATAAAAGGGGATTTGTACAATTCCTATAGTTAGGTGGTTATGTGCTTATACATCCATGGAAAATTCCAGTTATCCTCTTCCCATGAGTGGATTTTGGAAAAGTTTTAACTTCTCTAAACATTTCCTCTTACCTCCACCCAAGGGAAGAGTTGCTTATCAGATTGGTAAGAGGATAAGACACTCACTGGACCACCATTTTAAAAACTGGAGTTGTTTTGCCTAAGTCCAAATGCAAACAACACGAGGAGACTGAGAATAGAAAGACTGGCAAAATACTTCTTTGGCAAATATAAACTATGAGAAAATAAGTGACACAACATAATATTAAGAAGTTTTGAGAGAAATTATAGTTATAGTTGCACTCGGCTGGCTTAGTCAGTTAAACATCTGCCTATGGTATGGCTAAGGTCAAGATCCCGGGGTCCTGGGATTGAGCATCCCATAGTAGGGCTCCCTGCTCACGTGGGAGTCTGCTTCTCCTTCTGCCTTTTCCTCCTACTCTTGTGTTCTCTCTCAAGTAAATAAAATCTTTTAAAAATAAAATTAAAAAATAAGGAAATTATAGTTATAAACATCAACATGGTCAGCCTCCAGTCAGCTCATGATCAAGAGGAGTGGTTTCCCAAGAAAAAATAAATTAAGTGAGAATATAAATGGCCAGAAAAGAAATAAGATGGACAAGAATTCAACCCCCTCTTTCTGCCGAGTATCTATGTGCATCTTTCTTTTCCATAGACACATTTCAAAAACCACATCAACTAATATATAGTGTACCATTTTCAACCAAATATGCATACCCTATACAAAGAAAAAACAATACAGAGACTTAACTATTTATTATATTCTTTTTTTTTAAAGATTTTATTTATTTATTCAGAGAGAGAGAGAGAGAGAGAGAGAGACAGGCAGAGGGAGAAGCAGGCTCCATGCAGGGAGCCCGATGTGGGACTCGATCCCAGGTCTCCAGGATCAGGCCCTGGGCTGAAGGCGGCGCTAAACCACTGAGCCACCCGGGCTGCCCTATTTATTATATTCTAAGTTCAGGGTATATGCATGACAGAAGTGTCTCAACAACAACATTTAATATGACATGCTAGTACAGAAATATAAGGCTGTAAGTAAATATACTTAGCTCAATACACCCATTATAAAATAATGACATGAAAATAAACCAAAATTAATTTCCTACTTGCAAATTAAAGAAAGGGAAACAACTATTGTGAAAACTAAGAATGAACATAAAAAAATACTAGTTTGCGATTGATATTTTATCTTAAAATCAAACGAACATAATACTCTAGCAGCATTTGGTACCATTAATACATCTTGGTCACTTTTGCCCTTCATCTGCCACGTCCACATCTTAAAACTGAAGTTCCTCAAAGCTCAGTCCTTTCTCACCTCTTATCTTGTTTATTTTGACTCCATGAGCGTCTTAGAGATTTTGTTCTGAGTAAGTATTTAGATATAAATTACAGAAGGACAATTTCCAAATCTCTGTCTCCAGCCCTGACTTGCCCTTGTCCTATATCCAACTGCTTCCTCAACATCAACATGTGAGTGTACAATCACTTTTTCAAACATGACATGTCGCAGGCTGGTTTTCTGTTCTTATCCTGCAAGGTTGTTCCTCCCACATTCTTTTCTATCTCAATAAAGAACAAATCAACTTTCACATTCTCAGTCCAAATATTTGCATTCCTCTATTTCCTGTACCTAGACAACACGTCAAAATGTCCTATCAGCCCCAACTTCGTAGTTATCTCAAATCTGAGTGCTTCTCACCAACAATATCACTACCCATCTTGGTATAAATCAGCCCCATGATTCCCTAAGATTCATTACCCTGATTTATTTTACGGGATAGTAGTTGTCACCATCTGCAATATGTTATTTGTGTATAATAGTTATACTTCTATCAGAATATAAGTTCTTCAAAAGTAAGCACTTTATGTGTTTTGATCATTGATGGATCTTCAGCATATATAAAATGTATCTGTATGTAATAGGTACTCCTAAATGTATAGAATCAATGAATGAATGGTGTCTTTGAAAGCAGTTAAATTAAAATCAGAATTTAGAATAAAGGAGATAAGCTATTATTCAACATTGTATCAAAAGTCCCAAGCAACTGTATATATTATGAAATTTTAAAAGGTATAAACATCAGGTGCTATGATTTTGAGTTTTCATTATGTGCAGATGCTTTTTTTTACTGAAAAATACCAAAACCACAAACTAAAACATTATTTGAAATAATGAATGAGCTAAAAATATAGATGTGTTATATATGCATTAATGGCCTTAAAACTTTATCATCCCTATATCCACACTTTCCACCATATAGTTTTGCAGTTCTTATAACTAGAATATGGAGTATGTTATTCCATCATTAACTTTCGTTTTAAACATGTGACCTGGGATCCCTGGGTGGCGCAGCGGTTTGGCGCCTGCCTTTGGCCCAGGGGCGCGATCCTGGAGACCCGGGATCGAATCCCACGTCGGGCTCCCGGTGCATGGAGCCTGCTTCTCCCTCTGCCTGTGTCTCTGCCTCATTCTCTACTCTCTCTCTGTGACTATTCACAAATAAATAAAAATTAAAAAAAAAAACTAAACATGTGACCTTCTTTGGCCAGTGGAATTTATCAGACTTGACTCAAGCAGGGGCTTAAAACGCATTTGTCAATATTGGGCTCATTCTCCTGCACCCACCTCTTCCATATCCATGAGAAGAAACATGTCAGTTCTAGCATGAATGTGGCAAGCTGAGAATGAGAGAAACCTGGAAATGAGGCATCCTCAGCCACGTAAATTCAAAATGAGCTGACTGCTCACCAGCCTCAGATATGTGAGTGAGTCTAGACAAACCAGCAGATATGCCCAGCTGAACTCCATCTAGGTCAGCTGACCTTTAGTCAACCTGTAAACTCATGATCTAAATAAATACTCATCAGTGCATTCTGCTGTATTTTGTGGTTATTCATTATGCATGCATATTATTTTTGCTGATAGTAAACCTAAACTTGGTATAATCTCAATGTATTATAACACATATATATTTATTATAATATACATTATTATGTATCTCAATTAATCTTGCATTCTACATAAGCAATAACAATACTAAAATGTAATGGAATAAAACTTTTGCAAGAGTAATGTGAATAATGAATTAACTCAAAATAATCCAAAAATATGTAATATTTTGTGTAGAATGTCACAAAATTTGTTAAAAGACATAATAATGAAGAAAAACTTGTTCATGGCTAGAGAAGGTCAATAATATAATCACTTCAATTGTTCTCTCATTAGGTACCTATCCAAAAGCAAAGTTCCTATCACACTTCAACATTATTATTCAAGAAAGCAGATTCTAAAATGAATATTAAAAATAAATATACAAAATAAAGCAACTCAATTTGATTGCTTTAAAGAGTCAGATTCAAGGAAAGTCATCAGACTATATTTACACAGAACTAGATAAATATGTCAATTTTATCAAATAGATAATCTAGGAACTTTTTCAGGTATATAAGGATTTTATTACATGCTTTTCTTGATAAGTGAGGAATGAAGAGAAATACAAACAACAATGCTGAGGCAATTTTGAGAAAATTAGATATCTTAGAACATTCATAAAATAAATACTATTAAAATTATTTAAACTATTACTGTAAAATGTAAGATAACATGTCTATGATTTTAAATAACCTTTTTAAAATGATATGTGGACAATAAACATCAAAAGTACAAAGACAAATGTGTATGTAATTTACTCTTCTTCTTCTCTTCTTCTTCTTCTTCTTTCTTCTTCTTCCTTTTTTTTCTTTTTTAAACTAACTAGGCTCCATTGTCCAGCATAGAGCCCCAACACAAGGCCTACATTCAGAACTCTGAGATCAAGACTTGAGATCAAGAGTCGGATGCTTTGGACTGAGCCACCCAAGTGCTCCTGTAATTTATGCTTCTTAATTAAATACTAAGAACAGCAAATATATCATAAACCAAATATACCTACACAAGTGACTGATCCCTGATACTATATGCAATATATACAAAGGACTAATATGTATAGTAAGAACTCCAAGAAATTTATACAAAAGTCAAATAATTCAATACAATTTTTTTGTAGTGTATATAAAATCAATGACAGAGGTAGAAATGTGAATGGTCCATAAAGGCCAAAATATTTTTATTCTCATCAGCAATAATTGAAATAAAAAATAAAATAATACTAATAATAATAATAATAAAATAAAATAATTAATTTTTTCTCTGAGCTCCTTGAGAAAGGATGTAGGTAGAGAAACAGAAAAGTTTGACCTTTATGATGAACATTAACAACCTTTATGATAACAACTTTTTTTGATACTCAATACGTGAAGAGAATTGGAATGTCCTGTATTATTTCTATGGTTTCTTCTTCCCTATATGCCACTAAAGAAAATTCAATAACATCTTTAGGGAAAAGA
Source organism: Canis lupus familiaris (assembly GCF_011100685.1). NCBI lineage: Eukaryota > Metazoa > Chordata > Mammalia > Carnivora > Canidae > Canis > Canis lupus. The sequence continues at coordinate 23,184 of NW_023329967.1, read as the reverse complement.
TAAAATATATGTTGTAGCAAAGTAAAACAATAATGAAAGTTTTAATTTTGTCAATTATGGAAAGATAAAACAATCAATAAATCAGAAATAAGTAAACTATAAGATATTTTAATATCATTATATTATTATAAAATTAGTTCACATTTAACTTAAAATTGATAAAATAACCATATTAACAACATAAAAACAAATGTTTAGAAATGAACATTCTGTTATCATAGAAGGAGATGATCTATTTTCTCCAGCTAGAGAATATTTTGTTTTGTGAAATAGATTTAAATCAAAGTATATTCTTAAAGCTCAGACAATGATGATGCAAGGTATATCAAGAATCTTTAAACTTTCAAAAATTATTTGAAGCATTGATGCTGTTTAGAGATGCAATTATAATTATCTTAAAAATTGTTTTCACCTTTTACAATAAGTCAGAATAATTGGCTAGTGTTTTAGAAACATAATCTTAGTACTCTAAAAATAAGATACTAAAAGGTATTCCTATGGGCATTCACTTACCGGAACTGTTATTATTCAACATAAAACAACAGTCATTTTTGAAATTAAAATAAAAATACATGAAATTCTAATAATAAAAGATTGGAAAAATATGTATTTGGCAATTATAAAATATAATAAAATAAGTGATACAGCACTGATTAGGTATTTTTAAGGAATATAGGTATAAACATCAACATGGACAATTCGAAAATGTATCTCTCGAGTGAATATAAAATAGTCTAAATCTATAATTCACATGAAGGTAAGTAATTAAGTGTTATAAAGGGAGTTGCTAGAAATTATATAAAAAATGACGAGGGATGCCTAGGTGGCTCAGCGGTTTTAAGTGTCTGCCTTCGGCTCAGGGAGTGATCCTGGAGTCACAGGATCAAGTCCCACATAGGGGTCCCCTGAATGGAGCCTGCTTCTCTCTCTGCCTATGTTTTTCTTCTCTCTCTGTGTTTCTCTCATGCATGAATAAATAAAATCTTAAAAAAAAATGAAGGAAAGATAAATGTCAGGAGACAATACATTGTCAGTTTTTCACAAATTAAAGAGTGATGTGCAGCTAATTAAAATACAGTTAAACATATTTCTAGACAAATTTATAATTATTGAATATCTTCATTATTATTAATAAGAAAACCACGTGAACAAACGCACAATTCAATACAGAAAGGCTGACAAAGTAATATAACCCTAAGGAAAGGGAAAAACTATTTCAAATATAAAAAAAATATAACCCTAAGGAAAGGGGAAAACTATTTCAAATATAAAAAAAACTATTTCAAATATATAGCAGAGTGGATCATATATACAAAATGTATATATGATCCCACTCTGCTATATAATTATACAGTTTCCCAAATAGTTGTTATTCATTATACTCCCACCAACAGTGTATATGATCAAATTGCTTCACAGCCTCAATAACGCCTCTATGATCACTTTTTTGTTGTTTGTTTTTAAGCTTATCAATTCAGTTAATGTATAGTGGTGAAACATAGTGATTTTTAAGTTGCATTGTCCTAGAATCTAATGAAACTGAACAGTTTTTCTATTCATTTGGTCATTGGAATCTCTTCTTTTCTGTTTTCTGTCATATATTTTGCACATTTTTCTTTTTTTTATTGTATAAGAATAATTTACCCAGATAGCTACCTTCTTAAAGGTACATTTTAAAATCTGTAGCACAGTATTGTTAACTTAAGCACAATTCTTAAAGCAGATCTCTAGAATATACTAATCTTCCATAACTAAACTTCATACCTATTATGGCAACTCCCCATTTCCCCCTTTCCTTCTAGCCTTTTTTTTTTAAACTGGGTTGTCTGCTTTATTCTCATTTATTTTGCAGGAATAGATAGATGATGATGATAGATAGATAGGTAGATAGATAGATAGATGATAGATAGATAGACGATAGATAGACGTCATTTTTTGTGTAGAATGTGAGATGTGGCTTAAGATTCAGTTTTTTCAATATAAACATCCAACTGAACCAGCAACATCTATTGAAAACATCATCTTTCTCCACCTCAAGACAGAGTCCCTTTAGTCATAAATCACGTGGTCTTGTCTGTATAAACATGTTTCAGGGGATCCCCGGGTGGCGCGGCGGTTTGGCGCCTGCCTTTGGCCCAGGGCGCGTTCCTGGAGACCCCGGATCGAATCCCATGTCGGGCTCCCGGTGCATGGAGCCTGCTTCTCCCTCTGCCTGTGTCTCTGCCTCTCTCTCTCTGTGTGACTATCATAAATAAATAAAAATTAAAAAGAAAAAAACATGTTTCTGGAATTTCTGTTCTATGCATTGGTCTGTTTATTTTTGTTATTGCATCAGTATTACAATCACTTATTTTTTTTAGCTGTATAAGAATTCTTGACATTTGCTACTATTCATTCACCCAATGTTTTATGAGAAAAGTTATTAGTATTCAGTCTGACAAATTGTTTCAAAGGAAGCACCAACTGGCCACCAGCAGTAAGTAAAAGAAAACAGGAATACCCAATCTTTAGAAGTTCCCTCATGCATGCTTCCAGTCAGGATTCCTGCCCAAAGGTTCACAATGTACTGAGAGCTAGCACTTGAGTAAAATCATATAGGATACACTTTTTATCCCTGGCTTCTTTATTCAATACTTTGTGAGATTTATTTTTTATATTAAAATAGCATTTAGTTTGCTTTCATCACTGTATTTTATTGCATTGAATGTTTGTGCCACAATGTTGTATTCATTCTACTTTAGGTGGAAATTAGAGTTTTTTCTAGCCTGGGATATAATTAATAGATGTATCAGTTTTCGATTACTGACATAACAAAGTAGCCCAAAATTAGTGAATCTCAGAGTTCTGGAAGTTCTAGGTCCAGGTAGGCTCCTTTTTTCCCTGCTCCAGGTCTCACAAGACCAAAATTTAAGATGTCAGCTGGCCTGGGCTCCATTTAGAGACTCTGGAGAAGTATCTGCCTTCAGGATCATTTAGTTTGTTGGTAGAATTCAGTTCATTTTGGTTGTCATCTAGCTTCCTTTCCTTGCAGGATGTCAGTGGGAGCTTTTCAGCTTCTTAAGACCACCTGGATTCCTTGTCATGTTCCCACCTCCAGCTTCGAAACTTCCAAGGGCAGAACAAGTCCCTTCTTATGCTTCAGATCTCCATTTAGTCTGCTTTTGCCTCATCTCTTCTCCAGCCAGAGAAAGTTCTCTGCTTTCAGGGCTCATTAGCTTGGGCTCACCTGGATAATCCAAGTTAATCTATTTTAAGGTCCTTAATTTTAATCATATATGCAAAGCCTCATTTCCCATGTAACATAACATAATTGCAGCTTCTTAGGATAAGATGTGAGTGACATACTCTGGGGGAGGGATGGTATTCTTCTGCCTTCCACAATGCTGCTTCTGATAGCATTCTTATAGATGGCTCTGTAAATGCATATTTGCATTTTATTAACATATGCTTGGGATAAAATGTTTTGCCAGAGTGTCAAATTTAGTAGATACTGCCAGTTTTCCAGAAACTCTATACAATCTGGCAACCTAAAATATTTCCTGTTGTCCTAGATTCTCATTAACACTAGATGTTTTATGTCTATTCATCTAGCCATTCTAGTATTCAATATTTCACATGGTGGTTTCGATATGAATTTTAATGATAATTAAAAGATTGACAAGGGATGCCTGGGTGGCTTAGTGACTGAGCATCTGCCTTTGGCTCAGGGCGTGATCCCCTGGATCTGGGATTGAGTCCTGCATCAGGCTCCCTGTATGAGGATCCTGCTTTTCCCTCTGCCTGTGTCTCTGCCTCTCTCTTTCTCTGTCTTTCATGAATAAATAAATAAACTCTTAAAAAAAAAAAAAGATTGACAAGGTCTTCATGTTTCCTTACCTTTGGAATCCCTTTTTGTTTTGTTTTTGTTTTTGTTTTTGTTTTTTTGGTATAGTCTCTGTTTAGGTCTCCTGATCATTTTTTGTTATTGTTGTCTTCCTTCTATTTAATTGAGTTGGAAAAATTACTTTATATATTCTTTATATTAATACTTGTTTAATATACATATTGGAAGTTTTTTCCACTCAATACTTTTCTTTTATACTTTCTTAATAACTTTTAATAAATAACCTATTTTATTTTAAATAATATATTGACGGGCACTGTGGGGTTATTCTGTATGTTGGTAAATTGAACACCAATAAAAAGAAAGAAAGAAATGAAAGGAAAGAAAGAAAGAAAGAAAGAAAGAAAGAAAGAATAAGAAAGAAGAAAGAAAAAGAAAGAAAGAAAGAAAGAAAGAAGAAAAGAATAATTACTTTATGTATTTAGTTTACCACATTTTTGTTCATGAAATTTTGATAATTTTTATGTTCATGAAACTATTTCTTTAATATTGGATTCTAATATTTTTATATTCTACCTTTCTTGGAGATAAATGCATCTGAAGTGAAATGTAAATGGACATAAGACACAGATCAATAACTCATTTTCTCTTGCATAAATATCCAATTGACTCCACCATAATTCTCTGGAAGAACACCTTATTCTAGTTATTCTAGCATTATTATGTCAATTGTCAAGCAACTGTACATGTGTGGGGACTATCCAAAATCTTTTTCTGTCCATTATTCAGTTTTGTCCATTAGTATATAATTCTACACAGTCAATGCTACTATAGTCTTTTGAGAATCCTAGTATCCTATGTTATAAGCTCTAATCATGTCTTTCTCTTCAAGTTTACTTTATTACTGATTGTCTACACATGATTTGTTTGCTTATTTTTCTTAAATAATTTGCATGTTTAATCAATATCCTTCCCTCTAAACATTACTTCATCTGCCTCTTGAAAATGCAACAATAGGGCAATCAATAGAAATTAAAGAAGTAAAGCTGCTTTTATTTCCAGATAACTAGAATGTATACACAGAAATTATAAGAAAACTTTAAAACTGAATTAGTAACACCATAGAATATAAGATGAATATATATTGATTTGAAATTAGTTATTGTAAATATAATTCTACCTACATTAATCTATAGATTCAGTGAAAGCCACATGAAAATACAAACAAAATTGCCAACTGATTAAAATATATGTATTGAAATACAAAGAACTTAAAATAACTAGAATAATATATTTAAAAAAGAAGACAAAGGTTAATAAAGTGAATCTCCTGTGGTTAAAGCTTTCTAAGAGCTACATATTCAAAAGAATAAAATTAGTGCCAGAATAAGCATTTATATCAAGTGATTTTCAAAATATTATCAATGAAAATCAAAAAGGAAAAGAAATCTCTATGACAAAATAGTACTAGGAAAACTAGATCTCTACACAGGAAAAAATCAACACCTCCCTCATATATGTATATCATACACCTAAACATAAAACTAAAATTATAAAGTACTATAGGAAACATAGGAGAAGATCTCTGTGATACTTCTTAAATAAGTCATGGAAAATACTAACCATAAAAAAATTGCTACATTGGACTTGGTTAAATTTAAAAATCTTCCTGTCATCAAAAACCACTGTTAAGAAAAAATATATATAAACCAAAGATAGAGGAGTATGTTTGCAACAAATATATCTGATAATGGGTATCCCCCTCTCCTCCTTCCCTTTGCATTCAAATTCAAATTCTAGTCAGTAAAACTTGGATTTCAACTCTTATTGAATTTCTCTTCTACCTTTCAACCACAAAAACTAATCATTAAGAAGCCAAAGGTTTGAGCGGGCTACAGTCAGTTCTTACTAGTTTTGTAAACACGAGAAAAACTTATATTTCACTCTTTCTTTTCTCCCTTCACCATCAAAATCTCTGAGGAGATAAGAGAATTTTAATATTTTCTATCTCCATTAACAAAATTAGACTTCTAACCACAAAAGATAAAGTAACCCCACATGAGTCTTGGTTTTCACTAAATTTTTTCTCATCACATATATTTTTTTTCTTTTTCTTTTCTTTTTTTAGATTTATTTTATTTATTAATGAAAGACACAGAGAGAGAGAGAGAGAGAGAGAAGTAAGAGAGAGAGGCAGAGATCCAGGCAGAGGGAGAAGGAGGCTCCATGTAGGGAGCCCCGAAGTGGCACTCGATTCCGGGTCTCCAGGATCACGTCCTGGGCTGAAGCGGCGCTAAGCCGCTGAGCAAACCTCTGAGCCACCCAGTGGTTTTCAAAATTAGTCTAGTAAACATATACCATGAAATAAAATAGTTTAAATTAAAAATAATCTGATAATTCGATATAATTTTTTATCTATTAAGCAAACAAAATGAAAATCATATGAATTCTCTTTTTGATAATAAGTGGTGACTTCCTCAATTATTGCTATGAGGATAAAAATTGTACTGTGTCAGCATAGTGAATTTACATTAACATAACACAAAATATAAACCTTTCAAGGAGTTTGTCTCATTAAGGCCACTATATGAATAACTAATTCTGGAAAACAGAAGATCTCTCCAAAATTATGTACAGAAGTGTTTTGTTATTGTTATTATTATTATTTAGAGAAACTAGAAGTTTGGACAAACACAAATGCTCAGCAATAAAGTAAAAATAATAACAGCTTGTATTTAATGAGCATAAACTACATGGCAGCCACTCACTAAGCATTGAAACAGAATTAACTCATTGAATATTTATATAAACCCTGTAAAGAAGTTGCCTTTATTACACTCATTTTACATATGAGAAATATTTAATATATTTGATTATTACTACATATAATTCCTGGTGGATAAGTGATTATAAAGGTTTTAGAAAGTATTACTGTGCTGGTTTCTTCCCTTTATCTGTCCAGCTCTATTTGCATCTCTCCTTGGTGCTCTGACCTATATGGGAGGCTGACTTTTATGAATTATGTCAGTTGGCTTCCTTGATCTTTGGCTTTCACATTGCTTCTCCATTGTAACACTAGCAAGAAATTAGAGGCAGGGAAGAGAGTGAGGTCAGGGTATACATTTTAGGCTCTTTTCTTTAGGAGTTCCTATGAGCTGACTACATCTCGAGACTAAGTTTTTCAGCTCCTGTCAAGTTCTTGTTCTTATAAAGTCCACTTGATCACTGGCTCTAGAAATCAGTTACTCCTCTTGCTGCTTCAGGTCTTAGGCTCTTGTATGGTTTCATTATGTTGTCCAGACATGAGTGGAATAAATATTTAAGGGAAAAAGGGAGAGGGTGGTGGATGGGTGCAGATTAGTGATATTTATATATTCTACAAATATTACTATAACCTTATACTTGACAAGGATTTATCAGACAGCCACATATAGTAGTGAATCAAGTGTACAGTCTTCTGGAGATAAAATGGAAACATACAGTAAATAAAATAAATAGTAATAGGGGCACCTGAGTGGCTCATTGGTTGAGTGTCTGCCTTTGGCTCGAGTCATGATCCCAGAGTCCTAGGATCAGGTCCGGCATCAGGCCCTCTGCCTATGGCTCTGCCTCTTTCTGTGTCTCTTATGAGTAAATAAATAAAATCTAAAAAAATATATGTCATGTACCAAGTGAAGAAAAAAGCAAAAGCAGGAAAAGTATTGTATATAGTAGTGGGGGGCATAAGAGAGTTTCCATTTTAATATCAAGTAGTCAGGAAAGAACTGTGTTAAAGAGAATTTGAGCCAGTGTGAATCCTGTATCTCTCTCTTAAAGTATAATGGATACACTCCCTTCAGTATAAGGACATTAAGAAGTGCAATCCAGGCCAGCTGCTTTCTTAGAATGTTTGAGAAATAGCCGGGAGACCAGTAATGGTTAACTGACTTAGAATGTTTTAGTAACTTATATTCTTTATAATTAGTATTATTACATATGTGATGTGAAATTAAAATCAAGTTGTACATGCAAAATATTGGATGTTAAGCAATGTTACCCCTGGTAATTTTTTGCTGCTATCTACCTAAGACCAGTCATTCACCTTTTGAGGGTTTACATTTATCTTCTGTTCAGGAATGAAATCACATCATTTTCTCAGAACTTTCTATGAATATGGGAATAAAACAAAATTATTGTGTAACATTATCTTGTATATCTAAGACATAGTCTCTAAACGTTATTAATATTTCAATAGATCATTTCTTTTTTATTTTTGAACATTTTAAATTCCTCTTTTTGGAGGCTTAGTTCAAAAATAGATTTATATAAATGTAATTTTTTTTCCTTCACAATTGTAATTAATGTGGCAGCTAAAAATTAAATAAGAGTATAGTAAATTTATGAAAACTATAATTCATACGTGAAATAGTGTATTCTAAGCAAGTCAGAATTCTGTATGACATGCATTTATTTTATATCTTTGTATCTATTTTATATCATATTCTTTGGTCAATGCACATAGACCCACCAATAAATGAAATTTCATAACAGGACTTTCCAACATCAAAATGTATTGTTTCCTTAGTGCTGATAACAAAAAGTATTATTTCTCACCTGATGTTCTGTTTGCTATACTTTTTATAGAAAGTTAAGTAAATGTGCTAAATATTATGTATCTTATAGTGATAAAAGAAAATAATATAAACTTCATTAAGATAATAAACCATAAAAATTAAAATGTTTCATTAAATTTGGATTATTTTACTTTTTCAGGGATAATACATATTTTAGGCATAACTCTTTGAAGTTATTCTTTTAACTATATTCTGGAATAATATTGATTCTATAATTAATATTTATAGATTCTCATTTGTTACCCACCTTTGATCAAGCTTTAGATGTTATATATAGAATGTGGTTTTTTTTCATCATAAATTTAAGATTAAGTGTGGCATTCAGACACAGTAAGGCTTTTTTTTTTTTTTTTTTTGAGACACAGTAAGCTTTAACCCAATTTTCCAACCTAAGTAAATCTTTTAAAACTCAGTCAAGACCCAAATAGAGCTATTTGCCCTCTCACAAACTAATTTGAGCTAGCATTTTCAGCTCTGCTTAGCACAGAGATTTGATAGCTAAAGACATATTTTATAGCAGGTTTCAAACTAGAAAGGCATGACTGCTCTTGGTTGAGATTGATGAAAAGTCATTCCTGTTAGTATTCTTGATTGATAAAAATAAGTATTCCTATAGAGATAAGTACTATACTGTATAACAGATGATTGAATATATCAGTTGCAATAGTAGTGTAGCTTTGATGTATATTTTCATTCTTTCTTAAGGCAGTAAGACCATATATTTTAGTGCCTGTCTAGAGGCTAAACTAACTGATAAAGTGATAAAGTCTAGTTCTTATTTATTATTTATTTACAGATTATGTTTCATATATTTTGGGAAATCCCTGGGGAACTTTTTTTTAATATACAATCTAAGAAAATAACTTGTTTTGAATGACAGTATTATGAATTAATAATATATAACTCCTTTAAATATACCATTTATAAAAAAATTATTGAACTTTATAATAGCATCAGAGTAAACAGTAATGTAAGACAAAACATTATTTTTTGAAATGAAATGAATAAATATGAATGATTGAAGTAAGTTCTGAAAAATAAATGACTTCTCTGGATAGATCTCACCATTGATATTTTATAAGTGAAATTGGACTAGATAATTTTAATATGCACATTAGATTAAATCAATATTTAACAAACTGGAATGTGCTATTCACAGAACATTAAGAAATGTAATGTTTCATGCTTATACAAATGTACACAAATATATAACATATTACAAGTCTTGTATAATACTTATTTAAGTAATTAAATGGTGCATAGTATTATTCTTCTTAATCAACATTTCTGAGTATGCTTTGTAATAGTAATCAGAAAAAAATTAATAATAACTCCTTATACATCAGAAAATAGTGTTTATAAATAAGCTGTTGATCCTTTGATGAAATGAACTTATTCAACAAATAATTATTAAGTATTATTTTTGAACATTTCAATAGTTATTAGGGATAATTTGATGAGTTATAAATGGATATTTATAAAATATAATATGGCCAGTCCTGGTTTTTATAGAACTTATATTATTGGGAAGGGACAACTAGGGAATGAAGCAATTATTTCATTGTAATTAAAAAGTATTATAGAGTATAACAGTTTCTAACAGAAACTTTAACTAATTAGGGGATAAGGAGGCATCTTTTCTTATGAAGGAGATAAAGTTGAGGTATAAATTAGCTCGGTGAGAGTGACTGGGAAAGAACAAGAGAAATACTGGGGCTCCAGATATGAATTTGTTCACTTAATTGGTTTAAGAACTTAAATTATAAGTCATACTCTCAACTAAGCTATCTCTACACATAACTGAAAGCAAACTAATCACAAAATAGTTACCATAAGAAAGTGATGTTTAATAATGATAGAAAAAGATAAGGATTGCCTGAAAAAAGCAAGCACTTGCATAACTGGTGCACTTTAAAAAGATACTTGTGGGGCACCCAGCTAGCTCAGTTGGAAGAGCATGCAACTAGTGATCTTGGGGTCATGAGTTTGAGCTCCATGTTTGGTGCAGAGATTACTTAAATCAATAAAAAACTAAAAAAGAATAAAATGATTACTTGATTTACTCAATTGAATATTTATTTATTTAATACAGCAAATATGTATTGACCATCCACTATGTGACAGGCACCTCACCTTTCTCTTTCTTCAACCTTATATTCTATAGAGAGGGAACAGTTAATAAATAACAAATGTAATATACTAAATGGTGATGCATATATATATATAAAATTTTAAAATATTAATATACTAAATAAAGAGAAAGGAATGGAGAATTAACAATAATAAGAGAGCAGATTTGTACAGTTTATACAGGGTAGTAAGTTGCTGAGAATATAATTATGAAAAGACTTAAAGGAAATCAGTCTACATACAATAGGAAAGAGTATCCCAGGCAAAAGAAAAATCCTTTGCAAAAGTGTAAGGCAGGTATATGCTTTATGTATTCACAGACTGCCAAAGCAGACAGTGTGGCTTTAGGAAAATGAGGGAAGGAAGAATAGAAATGAAGTCAGAGAATTATGAAGGTGCCAGAAAGTCAAAGGGATTATAGGGCATTTTAAGGACTTTGTTTAGGCTAAGTGAAATAGGAACCATTTAAGAATTTTAATCAGAAAATTAGCATAGCCTGAAATATTTCTTTAAAATATTTCTGTAGCTGGAGTGTAGGAGATAGACTTCAAACGGGGCAAAGATAGAATTAAGAAACATATTGGTTGGGTATTGCTAAAATCTGAGTGAGAGGATAGAAACTCAGACCAGACCTACAACAGCCGAGATGGTGAGAAATGGTCAGATTCTGAATCTGATTTGCTTGTAGAACTAGAAGGACTTCTTGCTGAAATATACATGGTATGTGAAATAAAGGAAAATTTAAAATATCTCATAAATTTTACTATGGTAATTGGATGAAAGCAGTTGTTATAAAGAGGAAGACTATAGGTAGAGCAGATTTGGGGTGAATATTAAGAGATCAAATTTGAACATGAAGACATCGAGATGTTTGTAGCTACTCAAGAGAACTATTTAAGAGTTTAAAACTATTGTCTGAGCTGAAGAGGTAAATGATATAAATGTGGGATTTTAATCAAATATAGATGCTGTTTTGAGTTATGAGACTGGCAGCTTCCCAAAGAGAGGGCACCATGCCAAAAAAAGGCACCTAGCAGTGAGCATCCCATCTCATATCTGGGAGAAGGAACCAGAAAAGAATGATATGCAATGATGCAAAGACATGATGAAAATTAAGAGAGTTGCAATTTTTAGTAATAACCAGATCTAGGTAAGATAATAATGGGTAGCTGAGATTATTGGAAGAGAAGAGTTCAAGGACTTGAGCCAGGATGTGGAAAGTATCAGTCATATAAGTATTAGAATTTCCAAACATTAAAATATGCTTACTATTGTAGAAAATCACAAAGAGCCAGGAGTTAAACTCATAAAGAAATTAGGGGAGTATTCTAAAGGGTTGTTTGATAGACTACTAATGAGCAGTAATGAATGATATAATCTGATGACATGTGTTTCAAAACTGAGGGGTTTAAAGAAGAAAGGAGGAAGAATGGTTTGAAATGAATAGTGGAAAAGGAAAGGAAAATGCCTACCCATCTCCAGTCCCAGAGGTTTGAGAACTCAAAGAGGAAAGAAAAAAAATAGTCATTACTTGAAAGGGCTGCTGTTAATGCAGTGTCCTCAGATGAGTTACCATTTTTTATTGGAATGAGAATGTGAAGAGACAATTCAGATATAAGGCTGATGACGTAAGTTTTTTTTGTTGCTGATGGACTGTGAATTCAAGAGAGTAAGAGTGAAGAGGATGTTTGGTCATATTTACAACAAGTGTTATTTTGTTTAAATAAAATTCAGATTTAACTAGAAGCACTTGTATCTTTTCTGGTAACCTTGTATATACTCCATAGAAATGCATGCACATCCATACAAGGAGATATGTGCAAGAATGTTTCTAGCATTATTAGTAATAATTAAAATAATAATAATCTGGAAATAGCCCAATATGCATCAACTATTTAATAGAATTGGAAATGTACTAAATTATATTTAGTGGTTACACAAAACTCTCCGGAGTTTGGGGCTTTCTAATGATGAATAACAAGAACAGAAAAGATAGAATGAATGTAGTTACATAAATTCAAGATAGATAGTAGGTGAAAAACTCAAGGTGTCAGTGGAGCCAAAAGTTTGGGAAAGCTGTGATTTAATTCCACAGTGAGAACCTCTCTGGCATATGATGGCAGTAATAAAGCCTAGAGGAACTATATTGTATATCTGTGAATTTGTCCTAACATATGTTAAGAGAGAAGTGACACTACCACATGGTTCCTGGCCCTAATTGAAAATTTTAGATGGGTCCAGACTTTCTGCAGATCCACTTGTTACAATAAGGACTCAGGCTTCCTCTTTATATCTAAAAATATAGGAGGCTCAAATACAGCATGGACTTCAGACAAAGATCAAAAGTTAACCCTTAACCCATGTTGAAAGGAGACTGAACTTCCTTTTAAAATGCTGTCTTATCTTTGACTACTTCTGACAAGTTTGAGGTCATCTGGGGAATTTTTTACCAGTTAATCCTTCACACTGGAAATATATAGTGATTTTTATGACCCCCTTCCTTTTGCAACAGTAAGAAGGGCTTGAATCCTCATGCTTCTTCCTTTCTCTAGGTAATGAAGATTAATAGAGTCTCACATATTAATCATGCTTCCTAAATTCAGGAAGGAACTATGTATGGTTATGACCTACAGAACTGTAGAAGTATTTCTTTCAGTTAAATCGTCCATTTAGTCTAGATGATTTTTCTTTAAATTTAGTCTCACTTAAGCAACTGAGAATTACTCAATTCTTTTATATTTAAATTCAGTTAAGAAGGGAAGTGAATCAGGTTGTTCTATGCCTAGTGGAGATATTTCTTTGACTTGAGTCAATTATTGGTCATGATATGTAACTAAAATTACCAATGTTAAGACCCAAGAATCCCCAAGCGTAATCTAAAAATATATTAAATTTATATATATATATATATATATATGGTTATGTCATCAAGATTATACATCATTTACTAAAACAATATTTTAAATATTTGTACTCTAAATATTTTCTCTCACTTAGTCTCAAAACATCATATGTCCAGAGCATTTAATTTTGAGAGTAAAAACTTCATTATTGCTACAGTCATTTTAATATTACAATGATCTCTGAATGTGCCAATTATACATTTTTATTAATGTAACTTTAAATGTTATTAAAATATTATTCATTGATTTAGTCATTCCATGGTATATTCAATATTTAGCACTTTCTATATATCAAACTTTGTTCGATGTATTAGGGATAGAAGGAATATATCTGGTCTCATGATCCTCACAATCTAGGGATATGAAGCAGACAATAAAGAAAGCAGCAGAGGGGTTAGAGTTCAGAAAGAAGAGTAGTGTTTGCAAGTTCATTTATTTTTTTAAGATTATTTTATTATTTGATACAGAGAAAGAGAATGGAGGAGGGGCATAGGGAGAGGGAGAAGCAGATTCCCTACTGAGCAGGGAGCTCAATGACTGGGGGGCTGGATCCCAAGACTCTGAGACCATGACTTGAGCCAAAGGCAGATGCTTAGTCAACTGAGTCACTCGGGCACCCTTGCAAGTTCATTTAGATGGTAAATGAAAACTTAATGGAAGAGATGACATTTCAAGAGGAAAAATGGATGGAGTTCAGACAATTAGATATTTGGAAATCTGGGAGGAAAAAACAAATACAAAAGTCCTTCAATGGAGGAAATTTTGATATGGATGAGGAAACACAGAAGTAGCTGAAGCAACATAATAAAGAAGAAGAGTAGAAGAAAATGAGGTCTGAAAGGTAAGCTATTTGATATTGATGCAATTGGATCTGATGTAATTTGCAATTTTGCATGGTTTGAGCAGAGGATGGCAGGATATGATTTACAGCATCACACAAGACCTCTTTTAGTTGTATTCAATAAACTCTAAGGGACAAGAGTAGAAACAGACATATAAGAATAAACTCTAGAGATAACAGTAGTCTGGACTACTGAGAGAGCAATGGAGACATAGTGGCAATGAGTAGAAGCAAAAGGATTTCCTGATGGATCGGTCTAAGAGAAGATAAATGTCAAAGATGGTTTCAATATATTTCACTTGAGCAACCAAATGGAGGCGCTTGGCAGTAATTGAGATGAGAAAGGCTCTCGATGGAGCAAGCCTGAAGAAAAATATTTGGAGTTCAGTTTTAGATACTTATTTTTTTTTAAATAATAAATTTATTTTTATTGGTGTTCGATTTGCCAAATACAGAATAACACCCAGTGCTCATCCTGTCAAGAGCCCCCCTCAGTGCCCGTCACCCATTTCACCACCACCCCTAGTTGGTTTCCCAGAGTTAGGAGTCTTTATGTTCTGTCTCCCTTTCTGATATTTCCCACACATTTCTTCTCCCCTTTCCCTATATTACCTTTCACTATTATTTATATTCCCCAAATGAATGAGAACATATAATGTTTGTCCTTCTCCGACTGACTTACTTCACTCAGCATAATACCCTCCAGTTCCATCCACCTCGAAGCAAATGGGGTATTTGTCGTTTCTAATGGCTGAGTAATATCCTATTGTATACATAACCACATCTTCTTTATCCATTCATCTTTCGATGGACACCTAGGCTCCTTCCAGTTTGGCTATTGTGGACATTGCTGCTAGAAACACCGGGGTGCAGGTGTCCCAGCGTTTCATTGCATCTGTATCTTTGGGGTAAATCCCCAGCAGTGCAATTGCTGGGGTCGTAGGACAGGTCTCCACCCCAAGATTGCTAGAACTCATACAGCAATTGGCAGCATGGCAGGATACAAAATCAATGCCCAGAAATCCAATGGCATTTCTATACACTAACAATGAGACTGAAGAAAGAGAAATTAAGGAGTCAATCCCATTTACAATTACACCCAAAGCATAGATACCTAGGAATAAACCTAACCAAAGAGGTAAGGATCTATACTCTAAAAACTATAGAACACATCTGAAAGAAATTGAGGAAGACACAAAGAGATGGAAAACTATTCCATGCTCATGGATTGGCAGAATTAATATTGTGCAAATGTCAATGTTACCCCAGGGGCAATTTACACGTTTAATGCAATCCCTATTCAAAATACCATGGACTTTCTTCAGAGAGTTTGAACAAATTTGTGTGGAATCAGAAAAGACCCCGAATAGCCAGGGAATTTTACAAAAGAAAACCATAGCTGCGGATATAAGGATGGCTACCCCTGCTTTCTCTTGAGGACCATTTGAATGGTAAATGGTTTCTCCTACCTTTTATTTTCAGGCTGTAGGTGTCCTTCTGTCTAAAATGAGTCTCTTGTAGACAGCAAATAGATGGGTCCTGCTTTTTTTCACGTTCAGAGTTACTATTGAAAGACATGAGTTTAGTGTCATCATGATATCTATTCAGTCCCTGTTTTTGTGGATTGTTCCATGGACTTCTTCTTTTTTTTTTTTTTTTTTTTTCCATTGGACTTCTTCTTAAAGGGGAATTTTAAGAGTCCCCTTTAAAATTTCTTGCAGTGCTGGTTTGGAGGTCACGTATTCTTTCAGTTGCTGCCTGTCTTGGAAGCTCTTTATCTCTCCTTCTATTCTGAATGAGAGCCTTGCTGGATAAAGTATTCTTGGCTGCATGTTTTTCTCATTTAGGACCCTGAATATATCCTGCCAGCCCTTCTGGCCTGCCAGGTCTCTGTGGAGAGGTCTGCTGTTAATCTGATTATTCATCCCATATAAATTAGGGATTTCTTGTCTCTTGCTGCTTTAAGGATCTTCTCTTTATCTTGGAATTTGCAAGCTTCACTATTAAATGTCGAGGTGTTGAACGGTTTTATTGATTTTAGGGGGGGATCTCTCTAATCCTGGATCTGAATGCCTATTTCCCTTCCCAGATTAGGAAAGTTTTCAGGTTATGATTTGTTCAAATACATATTCTGGCCCTCTGTCCCTTTCGGCGCCCTCAGGAACCCCAATTAAACGTAGGTTTTTCTTCCTCAGGGTGTCACTTATTTCCCTTAATCTATCCTCATGATCTTTTAATTGTTTGTCTCTTTTTTCTTCAGTTTCCCTCTTTGCCATCAACTTGTCTTCTATGTCACCCACTCGTTCTTCCACCTTGTTAACCCTCATCGTTAGGACTTCTAGCTTGGATTGCATCTCATTCAATTGATTTTTAATTTCTGCCTGATTGGATCTAAATTCTGCAGTCATGAAGTCTCTTGAGTCCTTTTATGCTTTTTTCTAGAGCCACCAGTAGTTGTATAATAGTGCTTCTGAATTGGCTTTCTGACATTGAATTGTAATCCAGATTTTGCAACTCTGTGGCAGAGAGGACTGTTTCTGATTCTTTCTTTTGAGGTGAGGTTTTCCTTCTAGTCATTTTGCTCAGTGAGGAGTGGCCAAAACACAGTTGTATTGGGAAAAGGAGGAGAAAAAGAGAGGAGAGAAAGAAGGAAAGAAAAGAGAAAAAGCAAAAAGGAAGAAAAAAAATAAAAAGAGAGAAGAAAAAGAGAAGAAAGAAAGGGAAAATGGGTGGGGGAAGCAAACAAATCAAAAAGCAAAAAAAAAAAAAAAAAAAAAAAAACAAAACAAAACCAAAACAACAACAACAACAAAACCCACGGGGGAGTATCTTCTGATTCTGTGTACTTTAAGTCCCTTGACTTCCCCTGGAACTTGTCGGGTCTAGCTGGTGTTCTGGGGGAGGGGCCTGCTGTGCTGATTCTCAGGTGTTAGCACTTGGGGGAGCTGCTGTGCCACTGCCTGGTGCAGGGCTCAGTGGGGTTGTTTACCCCGTGAGGCCCCAGGAGGAACAGCCCCAGTGTCGGGGGCCAGCTCTGGAAACCCGGAGTCAGCCCCCGCAGTAGCTTCCGGAGCTCTCCGTCTGCAGGGCCTGGAGGCCTCCGGGCGGGGCCGCTGATCTGCTCAGCTGGGGCAGGAGCGTCCTCGCTGTCCTGGGGCCCTCCCGGCCTCTGCCTGTCCCGGGGGGAGGCCGGATCCTGGGCTGTGTCCCGGCGCCCTGTGCTCCCTGTCTGCGCTGTTGGATTCGCCGCTCCCGCCCCGCAGCCCCCTCCGCGGAGCCCGCCCCCGAGCCCCCCGAGCCGCTTCCCGCCCGCAGCCCCCTCCGCGGAGCCGCCCCCGAGCCCCCCGAGCTCTCTGGGTCCCCGTGGCGCGCTGCAGCCCTTAGGGAGCTCCGGCGCATCTCCCGGGGCGCAGGTGTCGGTCAGTGTCCCCGGGAGCCCCGAGGGCATCCCCGCCCTCCTGGTTCCTGCTCCAACTCCCCGCGAGCCCCTTTCCCCCTGGAGGTCGGTGCAGCTCCTGCTCCTCCGGGACGGGGCTCTCCTCTCCTGGGGACACTCGCCCCGGCCCTCAGCCCGGCTCCTCGCGGGCCCCCTCCCCCTTGGAGGCCTTTTGCTGCTTTATTTCTTTTTCCCCGTCTTTCCTACCTTGATAGAAGCGCGAACTCTTCTCACTGTAGCGTTCCAGCTGGTCTCTCTTTAAATCTCAGGCCGAATTCGTAGATTTTCAGGATGATTTGAAGGTTATCTAGGTAATTTGGTGGAGACAGGTGATTTGGGGGACCATACTCTTCCGCCACCTTCCATGCTGGTTCTCCAGTTTTGGATATTTAAAGTGTGAGTTGCCTATTGGGCATCCAGGTGAAGGTATTAAATATAGTACCAGATTTATAGTTCAAAGTTCATTGGAAAAGTCTTGGCTGAGAATAAACATTTGGAAGTTGTTAGTTTGAGATGTTCTTTGAAGTCTCATGATAAACTCTTGTGAAGGGAGTATATGTAGAGGACAGCATTAGTACAAAGAGGAGCCTTGTTTCTAGAAGCCAGACTTTTCTGAAGTTAAATGAGAAACAGTTTTTGTTTGAAAATTAAGATAATTTATATAGAAAAATTCTACAAAATTTCACTATCAAAAGAGATAACATACTGTTTCTCCAACATATTTTTCCCCAATAAAAGATAATTTATATTTTTCCATGCTAAAACACTGTCAATGTGTTGAATGTTATATGATTTCTTCCTAGTGTGAAATTGGCCCTGTTGACAAGAGGTGGTACAAGGTTTTTTTAATGCAACTTTCTTAGGTGAAGTCTAATACTTATTAGCTATAAATGGAATATTCCAGTATTGTAATTTTCATGGGTGTTATAATTTTTATAATGCTCTATTACTGTTAGATTAAAGGCTAATAATAAGTTACTATTCAGTGCCACTCTCCAGGAAAGTAATAAAACAATTAAAAATTAATTACCTTTGTTAAAATTGTAGTAACCCATGCTTTCACTGAAGCATCCTAAAAAATGTTAACTAGTTCCCTGTATCTCATTTAAGCAACAGATATGTTTTACCTGTTTGTTTAAACTTATATGTAAGTAGTGTGATCCATATATTCTAGAACAGAGTCAGATTTTTCAATGAATATACATTCTATTCAATTAACACATTTTTAATGAAGTCATTAAAGATTCACTGATGCAAATGAGGTGTCGAGAACACTGGTTTTTTTTACTATTTTCAATATCACATAAATGATATTTCAAAACACTTGTAATTTATTTCTGAAGTGATCACAGAGTACACAGCACATTTTCAAGGGTTTTCTTTAAAAAAAATCTGTTTACTGCAAAATATACTCTATACTGAAGCTGATTTACAGTATGAAATTTTAAAGGGCCATATTTAACATCCATAGATAGATTTGTTTATATGAGGCACTTTTGTTAGTGTCTATAAGATTAAATACCTCATAAAATACAAAAAAATGCAGAAAGTATATATGTATATACATTCAATTGTATGTATATACATTCAACTCTACTTCACCAAAAATACTGTCTTTAATTAAAAAGATTTTAGTAGAAATTGTACATATTTTTATATAAAAAATCTCCAATTTGTTTTTATAAGATCTATTTTTGTTTGATACTTATTATGAAGCCTAGTGAAATAAAGACAGTTTTTAGTGCGTGAATGTATTAGTTCTTAGGTGAATTTTTAAAAAATTTTTAATTAAGTAATCTCTATGCTCAGCTTGAGGCTTGACTCAAGACCCTGAGACCAAGAGGTCACACCCTCCACTGACTGAGCCAGCCAGGTGGCCTGAGGTGAGTTTTTTGAAATGTCAAAAAATCTTCAACCACTGCTTTAAAGGCACATATATTTTATAAATTATCATGTATTCCTGCTTTAGTAGAACGATGTAAAATGACAAGAATAAAGACAATATAAGGCTAACTTGAGGAACTTGTCCAAAAACAAATCACCAGCATTACAAGTACATGACTTTTCCCTCTCTTACACTCCTCCTTCCTGGTTGCCAGCAGTGAAATCTCTCTCTCTACAGGGGAGTTGGAGCTTGCTGTGACTGGGTGATTACTGGTGGAGATTCAGATTGCTGAATGGAAAACAAATTTTTGTTACTTTTCAATAGCAGTTGATGAGAAGCTTAGGACGGAGGACTGAATTTGTGTTTTCTCATTAGAAACACTAGCAAAGGGCAGCCCCGGTGGCGCAGTGGTTTGGCGCCGCCTGCAGCCCGGGGCGTGATCTGGAGACCCTGGATCGAGTCCCACGTCAAGCTCTCCGCATGGAGCCTGCTTCTTCCTCTGCCTGTGTCTCTGCCTTTCTCTCTCTCTCTCTCTCTCTCTCTCTCTCTGCATCTCTATGAATAAATAACTAAAATCTTTTTTTAAAAAAAAGAAACACTAAGTTTCCAAGATCTATAAAGAACTTATTAAACTCAACACCAAAGAAACAAACAATCCAATCATGAAATGGGCAAAAGACATGAACAGAAATCTCACAGAGGAAGACATAGACATGGCCAACATGCACATGAGAAAATGCTCTGCATCACTTGCCATCAGGGAAATACAAATCAAAACCACAATGAGATGCCACCTCACACCAGTGAGAATGGGGAAAATTAACAAGGCAGGAAACACAAATGTTGGAGAGGATGCGGAGAAAAGGGGACCCTCTTACACTGTTGGTGGGAATGTGAACGGTGCAGCCACTCTGGAAAACTGTGTGGAGGTTCCTCAAACAGTTAAAAATAGACCTGCCCTAGACCCAGCAATTGCACTGTTGGGGATTTACCCCAAAGATACAGATGCAACGAAACGCCGGGATATCTGCACCCCGATGTTTATAGCAGCAATGGCCACGATAGCCAAACTGTGGAAGGAGCCTCGGTGTCCAACGAAAGATGAATGGATAAAGAAGATGTGGTTTATGTATACAATGGAATATTACTCAGCTATTAGAAATGACAAATACCCACCATTTGTTTCAACGTGGATGGAACTGGAGGGTATTATGCTGAGTGAAGTAAGTCAGTCGGAGAAGGACAAACATTATATGTTCTCATTCATTTGGGGAATATAAATAATAGTGAAAGGGAAAATAAGGGAAGGGAGAAGAAATGTGTGGGAAATATCAGAAAAGGGAGACAGAACGTAAAGACTGCTAACTCTGGGAAACGAACTAGGGGTGGTAGAAGGGGAGGAAGGCGGGGGGTGGGAGTGAATGGGTGACGGGCACTGGGTGTTATTCTGTATGTTAGGTAAATTGAACACCAATAAAAAATAAATTAAAAAAAAAAGAAACACTAGCAAAGTTAAATAGTGTTTTTTTAATAGTAGTTTTAAATAAAAACAAGTATAATAAGTTGAAGAAGAGTTTGTTCTTCAAGAAATGTAATTCATACATTGCAAAGGGCAGCATGTAAAAAGGGTGAAAACCAATAATAGAAACCAAGGGAGAAGGCTGCCACCTGGACAGGTGTGGGGTCCTGTCTGCTCCATGGAAACCACACGGTTTGTTGTCCTCCAAAGAACAGGGTAAGACTGGAGAGAGAAAAGGAAGCTAAAAATTAAAAAAAGGATAATAAATGTTTTTCTTAAAATGCCCCGGGTTCTTTTTTCAATTTTGTGCAGAAATCCCAATATTTGACTTCAGGGAAAAAGATTGTCAATACTTCTCTTTTTAAAAAGAAGCAGAATCAAATTTCTTGGAGAAAACTCAGTATGCCATAATAGGTTTTGAAGTGCAAATAAATTATCTTGGCTTTGACTCTTGTCATCTCTCTACGATACTCACTCCCCTAAAAAGTAAGCACATTAATGTCTAAGCATTTACTCATTACTCTATTCCAGAGGGTTAACCCTCTGGAATTTCATGATCTATGACAATGAGTTGAATATACAACTTCATTTCTTCCCCCCAAAAATTATCTAAATTTCCAATGGCTATCTAAATGAATAATGCTGCTTTGTGATATTTTCCTCAGTAGATATGTAAAGGAAAGAAGATGGGGATCCCTGGGTGGTGCAGCAGTTTGGCGCCTGCCTTTGGCCCAGGGCGCGATCCTGGAGACCCGGATCGAATCCCACGTCGGGCTCCCAGTGCATGGAGCCTGCTTCTCCCTCTGCCTATGTCTCTGCCTCTCTCTCTCTCTCTGCGTGACTATCATAAATTAAAAAAAAAAAAAAAGAAGATGTATACAATTTTTAGGTCATTTATTTTTTTTAAATATTTTTTATTTATTCATGAGAGACACAGAGAGAGACAAAGAGACAGAGACACAGGCAGAGGGAGAAGCAGGCTCCATGCAGGGAGCCTGACATGGGACTCGATCCCAGGTCTCCAGGATCAAGCCCTGGGCTGAAGGCGGCGCTAAACCACTGAGCCATGGGGGCTGCCCTTTATAAAAGTGCCATACATTAAAGATTTAGAAAAATGTTTGAAATAGTGTTTTACAATCCATTTTCTTTATTACCTACTAAAGAGACTTTTAGAGTTGTGGGGTTTTTTTTTTTCTAATTCCCATCCCCACCCATGTTTGTATTGTCCAGTAGAGTTGGGTTAGGGAGGGCCAAACTATTTTAATACATACTACTAATACTAATACAACTATTTTAGCATCTAGGAAGATTTCAGCCCCCAAACCCAAAATTCATCCCCTTGGGGATGATATCATGCTAAATGGTAATGCATTACTTTTTTTAAAAGATTTTATTTTTTTTCATGAGAGACACACAGAGAGAGGCAAAGACATAGGCAGAGAGAGAAGCAGGCTCCTCACAGTGAGCCTGACATGGGACGCTATCCCAGACCCTGGGATCATGCCCTGAGCCAAATGCATACGTTCAACCACTGAGCCACCTAGATGTCCCGGTAATGCATGATTTAAAACAAAATAATATGGGACAGTTTGAAGCATTAAATGAGCAAATGAGTGAGGTAGAAAATAGAACATAAAATATTTCCCAAATGTATTTGAATACAAATTCTTCTGTTTCTCTCAGATTTAAGGGAAGAGTGTTATTCTTTTAAAAAGATTTTATTTATTTATCTATCTGTTTCTCGAATAAATAAATAAAATATTTTAAAAAATTAAAAAATAAAAAGATTTTATTTATTTCTTCATGAGAGACACAGAGAGAGAGGCAGAGACATAAGCAGAGGGAGAAGCAGGCTCCATGCAGGAGCCTGATGTGGGACTGGATCCTGGGACTCTGGGATCACGCCCTGAGCTGAAGGCAGATGCTCAACCGCTAACCGACTTGGAGATCCCAAGGGAAGAGGGTTATAATAAAGAAATTTTTGAAAAAAAAAAAAGAAATTTTTGGAAGCAGAGAACCTACAGCCCTTGAAGA